>NC_083576.1:49635759-49935759 GCF_027579695.1 Neoarius graeffei
GAATAGAAAATCTATTCAAGACATTTTTCTGGCCATTTTGAGCATTTAATCGACCCCACAAATGTGATGCTCCAGAAACTCAATCTGCTCAAAGGAAGGTCAGTTTTATAGCTTCTCTAAAGAGCTCAACTGTTTTCAGCTGTGCTAACATGATTGTACAAGGGTTTTCTAATCATCCATTAGCCTTCTGAGGCAATGAGCAAACACATTGTACCATTAGAACACTGGAGTGAGAGTTGCTGGAAATGGGCCTCTATACACCTATGGAGATATTGCACCAAAAACCAGCCATTTGCAGCTAGAATAGTCATTTACCACATTAGCAATGTATAGAGTGGATTTCTGATTAGTTTAAAGTGATCTTCATTGAAAAGAACAGTGCTTTTCTTTCAAAAATAAGGGCATTTCAAAGTGACCCCAAACTTTTGAACGGTAGTGTATATGTATATATATATTTTCCCCCTGTCCTATCAGGTTTAATAAAGTGTGCTGAATGAAAGCGCTCAGTCTGATTCCGCCCTGACTGATTTCCGCCCTGCACTGAGCTCACGGGAGGCTCGAGCGCGCTGTTGGGACGGCAGAGCGCGAGCTGCGCTGTGATTGGTCAGCTCTGAAGCTTATTGTTATGCTGTCAATCCCAATCACATGGTCGAGGCTGTATTAACAGCTGGGCTTGGCGCCCAAGTTTGCAGAGTTCTGTAGCAGAGCAGAGCAAAGCAAGAGGAGCTGGAGCGGAGAGGAACGCAGGAACACGGTAGATTGATCGGGAAAACAAAACAAAACTCAACAACAAGAACAACAACTTTTGGTCTTTAACCCATAAAGTCTATTGGTTTAACTGCTGCATAGTTTTGAAGCAGGCAGGGTTTATTCCCTTTTTCCTTGCAAACTTTTCACGCGCTTGCTTGGTTAGTAGTCACAGAGTTCACTTTTTAGGCGCTTTTATAAAGTCGGTTGAATGTATAATATGATGGAAACCGAGCTAAAAAGTCCCCTGCCGCCGCAGTCCACTGCGGGCTCGGGTCCGGGTGGGAAGAGCGGCGGCGGCGGCGGGAGCGAGCAGGACCGTGTGAAGCGGCCGATGAACGCGTTCATGGTGTGGTCCCGCGGCCAGCGCAGGAAGATGGCTCAGGAGAACCCCAAGATGCACAACTCGGAGATCAGCAAGCGCCTGGGCGCAGACTGGAAACTGCTCACCGACGCTGAAAAGCGGCCGTTTATTGACGAGGCGAAGCGCCTGCGCGCCATGCACATGAAGGAGCATCCGGATTACAAATACCGGCCGCGGCGCAAAACCAAGACCCTGCTGAAGAAAGACAAGTACTCACTACCCGGTGGGCTCTTGGCTCCTGGTGCGGGCGCAGTAAACAGCGCCATGTCCGTGGGCCACCAGCGCATGGACGGTTACGCGCACGTGGCCAACGGCTGGACGAACGGCGCGTACTCGCTGGTTCAGGAACAGCTGGCCTACCCGCAGCACCACAGCATGAGCAGCCCACCACCTCTGCAACAGATGCACCGCTACGACATGACAGCGGGTCTGCAGTACCCAATGATGTCCACAGCGCAGACGTACATGAGCGCGGCGTCCACGTACAGCGGCGTGTCGTACGCGCAACAGAGCCCGGGCGCTGTGGGCCTCGGCTCGGTGTGTAAAACAGAGCCCAGCTCGCCACCACCAGCCATCGCGTCACACTCACAGCGCGCCTGCCTCGGAGACCTGAGGGACATGATCAGCATGTACCTGCCGCCCGGAGGAGACAGTGCTGATCACAACACACTCCAGAGCAGCCGCTTACACAGCGTCCATCCGCACTACCAGAGCGCAGGGTCCGGGGTCAACAGCACACTGCCCCTAACCCACATTTAACACACTCCCTCAGGTTTCAGGGCCGAAAGAGTGAAGGAAACACCGGCCCTGAAATCCATCGAAGAGACTTGTGTTTTAGGGACAACAGAGTTGACATCCTGAATACCACACTTAACAGACATCTTTTAGGGGTTCTGATCAAAGGGGTGGGGGGTTAAAATAGGACTAAGTACTTCGGATACTTGAACATTTATAATTTGGAATAAAAAAGAGGGGGAAAAAAATCCCAGTTCAGTTTTTAAAAAAAGAAAGAAAAGAATGAGTTGAAGGTTTATGACACATCATCAACTGGGTTGCTTTCAGTTTAGACCTGCATTGCAAACCAACCTTCCTTTTTCCCCCCCCTTTTTAATATCATAAGCTGACGCAATCAACGTGTGTACAGGAAAATCGGACTTGTGATTGGAAACGCAGTCAGATTTTCTTTTCTGTCTGTGAAAAAAAGACACGTGGCTTCATGAAGAGGCTGTTGTAATTTCAGAAGAAGAAGAAGAGAAAAAAAATACCGGAGGAAGAGTATGTTTGCTCATTTTAATGTTTACACTTTGTTTGTAGAATGTCAGTTTTGTTGGCTGTGTCCAAACCTGCGTAGTTGATTTGTTTTTTGTTTTTTTTTTCCTGCATTTTATTTCTGCATTAGTTCTACACTGAAATGAAATAACTGTGCTGGTCGCGAGCGCAAAGTTTGTTTTATTTATAGTAATTTTTTTTCTTTCATTTTTAAGTTGGTGAACCATAGCCTTTATGTCTCGTGGTTGAATTTTCGTTTCAGTTTGTTTGTTTGTTTGTTTGTTTGTTTGTTTGTTTGTGTGAAGCTTGATTTCTGTGATGTTTTTACAGTATGAGTTTTAACCCATTTTTGTGGGAAGGAGAGTTTTATTTAAAGTGGCGTTTGTGCTTATTTTAAGACCATGCTCTATTCTCAAATGCTGAATAAATTTGTACAAAAGAATCACTCATGTCTACTTAGATTTTTTTTTTTTTTTTGAGTGTGTGGTCATGTGTTTTTCTGTGACACTCAGGATCTCTGGAGTTTGCAGACTTTGCCAGGGAAATGCGTTTTAAAAACTCACAGTAATCTGTAGTGATGTGTTAAATGAGCAGGAAGTCAAACACACCCTACCTGTGAGCAGCTGCTTCAACTGTAAATGATGTGAAAACGTAAAGCAGGTTTATCTGCCTACATTTTTGCCTTAACTGTTGTTTTGTATACTTTAATCAAAGTGTGCAGTTACACTGGGTGGGTGGGGGTGACCACGGATCAATCACTTCAAATAATATTGCTTAAAAATAATAATAATGTTACAACATAACAAAAATATCGAATTGTTTTTTTTCCTCATTGTTCAATAAATTAACAAACGATTCATATTTACATACTGAGCATCATATTCATATGACGTCAATTCAATACTGACCCCACAAAACTGACGACTGTTCCAGCTGTTTCCAGTTGACACCTGTTGATATGGACCAGTTTGCTCATTATTATTATTATAATAATAATAATTATTATTATTGCTCAAGTTTTTTTTTATGTAGGTCGCTTCATTTGCCTGAAGTTACTGTCTAATAGAAATTCATTGCTGTACCCATACACACTAGAGCTAAAACATTCCTACAAAAAAGTAGTACAACAACTACTTTACAACAACTCGAGCAGTTGTCGTTCTCGTTTCTTCTATTTTTCTGCATTGAGCTTCTTTCATATAGGCGAGTTAGTTAAAATCTGACTGTACAAACTGCCTAAGGATCAAATCCAGATTATGCTTGTTAGTTTACAGATGAAATGGTTCAAATCTCATACAGTTGCCCTGGCGAAAGCAAATTTTATTAACTCTGTAGGCAAAATATATAATATTTCATGTTTTCTCTGATAATATTTTCAGTGTTTAATGTAAAGGCTTACCAAGTCATGACAATCATCTTATATAAATTGCTTTTAAAGATTAGATATGCTTAGCACTGCTGTGGAGCACTGAATGATTCATATTTTATACATAATATAGAGGATCTCTATATTATGTATAATATACAGCCTTGAGAACCAATATCTTACTTTTGAGGCTATATTTACATTGTGCTTTGAGAAACAGAAGTGTTCCTGGGGGGGGGGAATCCTGGCGGTGTAAATTTGACTGGCAGGACGTATTGCAAATGCAGCATGACGTAAAATAAAACGAGTCCTTATGTCAACATGACCAAACAATAAATTAAAGACTAAATGTAAATAGATATTTATGCTTTGATTTATTATTCATTTATTAAACTTTATTCATTTGAATTAATTTCAGCCAAACTATGACACTTGTTGGCATACTTCGCATAACAGTGGTGTTGAGCTGAATCTTTTATCTCTCACATTTTCACAAAGCTGTGACTTTTATCAAATCAGAGTGACAGCTCTCTGTGCTATATGGTAGCTTAATGCTGCTGCTGCACCTGACACCTTCATAGCAAGACCCCATGCTGCACTTTCCCTGAGCCGCTGAGAGGACTCTGCTGAGGCCGACGGCCTTCCCACACACACTGCTCGAGTTTGATCTGCAGCCTCAATGTGCTCCTGGGATTAGCCCACTGCACCTCTATGGATGACAGGAGATTAGATTAGGACCTCCCTGCATTCCCTAGCTTGGTCTTAAATCACTCTAGCGCAATAGTGGCTGCCTGTCAGCTAATCACACACTCCAGATCTTTTTTTTTTTTTGCTACTTAAGCTACTTTGGCTGCATGACTTGGCGCAGACTGAGCAGGTTTGAACACAAGGAATAAGTGATTCAAAGACATTTGGGTGAGGTGGACTCTGATCCCATAACCTTGTTTTATTTTATACCTCAGGCTCTTCGGTGCATTGACACCAAATGTGCTGAGGATATTAAGCAGAAAAAGGAATATACTGGCACTGTATGGGTTAAATGGCTTTTTTTTTTTAAAAAGAGAAATCAATAGTATATTTTAAGACATTTGAATTATAAAAATGGCATAAATGTTATATATATATATATATATATATATATACACAGTAAATATACATATCAATGAAAAAAAATCAAAAAGTAGTATCAGCTTTGATTTTACTGATGTTCAAATCTTTATGGTTGAACTTGAAATCAGAATCAGTCATCAATCAAATTGTCAGAAAGAACCCTGTCATTCCAAGGTCTCAATTTGTTATTGCCAAGGTAAGTTTCTTTGCCTAGAAGTGAGCACAACGTTTGCAACAGTTAAATATATAATAGCTTAATAAATGTGTTGTGCACATGCAAAAACATTATCTTTGTGTAAAATGTAGGCAAGCTGATATTTTGAGATTTTTTTTTTTTTGGTCAGTCACTTATGAAAAACATTTAAGAGGTTTTCTTGTGTGCAGCAGAAGCAGCGCAGTAGTTAACAGTAGTTAACCCATGAGCGACAGACAGCAGGCCCCTTTGAGCATGTAAAAATCTGCAAGAGCCACCCGAACTCTCCAAGAGAGGCCCCTTCCACACACACACACACACACACACACACACACACACACACACACACACACACACACACACACACACACACACACTCCACAGTTACTTGAAACATGGCTGTGCCCACTCAGCAAGTGCAGGCATATCCTCACTTCCATCTGCCTATGACCTCACCGGGGCTGTTTGTTTAACCTCCTCTCTAAACCATCCTAATTACTCCTCACTACAATCCTGCACAATTCAGACAGCACTGAATGGCAGAATATTTTTGCCCCATGTTTTTGATGTCAGTGCCTATCGATGTTTTATCTTCGTTATTGGAATATGACCTTCCCTGTGCCATTCTTTTTCATTCCCATGACACAACCACATCTGACATAGGTAAAGGAATGTTTACTCACAAACACATGCGTTTCTTTTGGTTATGCCTGATCTACAGGCTTTTCGGGGAACGCCTCGCTTGAAATCATTACGTGTTACGCATTGATAGGCATTTGCATACACTAGGTTGGACGTCAAAACACTGGATGTGTGTAAATAGAAAACCATCTAAACTGGTTCTGTGGTATACCAAGAGTGTCAGATAATGCATGCAGTTGTGTATCAGGGATGACTTATTGATCAGTAGAGCATTATGGGGGAGCAGGCTGGCTGGAGGCAGTGCCGTCAGTCCTGTCCACTGGACAGAGGCTGCTGTTGGCTGCAGGACTGACAGCCTAGTGGAGTGGAGAATAGGGGGTGCAAAAGCTTGAGGGCTGGGTTAATCCCCCCTGAACTGGGGCAGATGTTGTTAATGAGACCCTCTCAGAGCAGCTCCCGCCGTGGGAAAATGGCATCCAATCCTTATGGGGTCAGGGCTTTGAGCTGACCCTCACTGACTCATCCCCACCTCGCAGAGTTGGCTATTCTTTTGGACTTTATTTAGGTGTAGGTTCCACTTCTTAGGTCCCTGTACTCACTTGCATCTATCCTTCACTAACCAGAATTGTAAATGAAGCCACCGGGCATCTAATTTTTATCACTGGTCTTATGGTATGAATTAAATTTTATAACAACTCATTTGGCTTTGAAGCACTGCATTATAGCCATTCTAGCATTAGCCTCAAAATACATCAAAAAATGAAAGAAAGCAAATTTTCAGGTTGTTGTTGTTGTTGTTTTTTTCAGATATAATTCAGTTCATAATGTCTCCTGGCAGTTGGATTTAATCTCAGCCTCAACATGGGCGGATGTGTGCCAGCTTGCTCATCCCGTTCCTGTGATGTCTGCTGTTAACAATATCCGTGGTTGGTGGCTCCATAGTATAGCAACCGCAAAGAATGCTGAGTGGGTGGAATAAAGGTCAGCTGCTGTTCCTTGTCAGGTTCAGTAAAGGAGCACAGGTGGAAAAAAAACCTGTGCTAATATTAACAGCAGTCGAATTTCAGTCACTGGAAAACGAGTGTATAAACCCAGATCTAACCAGAAAACTTTATCGAGGAAGACAATCAGAGCAGGTTCAAAAAACAGAAGCTAGAATTCAAATAAATGAAACACAAATCTAATGGATTGGTGTGTTTACTCATGTTAGACTTTTTCAAAGAAGATGATCAAAGTCGCAGTGGCTCAAATGAGAGACATTACGTTCTACTGAGCCTGCCTTTTAAATCAGGTGGTTGTGTAACATGCAGTATGAGTAAAGCAAGAAAAAAAAAACCTAGTTTTTAATTGCAGGATCCAAGTCTACACTCTATACAAACACAATTAATGACTTCCCAGTCATACACTGTTTTTTTTCCCAATTAAGGTATTTGTAATTGTTTATTTAATACTATATGTTTGCTTTAGAGCTCTGTGTGTGAGTAAAGCAAACATTGGGATATCATACAAGATGTAAAGTCATTAATGTTATTAATATGGCTTAGTGAATGAAGACACGTGAAGTTGTTTCAGGAATTCTGTTATTCTTTTTGTTTATTCTAGAGATATTCTGCCCTTGCTATTTATTGTGTGGTAACGAAGAGAATTTGATGAGAGTTGAAAAAGAAGCACAAAAGTTGTAATCGTAGCTGGAGCTGGCATACAACAAATGAACAAACAAGCAAACATACATACATACATACATACATACATACATACATACATACATACACTGTAAAAAATGATTTGTTGTTTTAACTTAAAAAAGTTAGTGCAAGGGCTGCCTTAAAATTTTGAGTTCACTGAAATTAATATAGTAAGTTCACAACAATTTAACTTACTATGTGAATTCCAGTGAACTCAAAATTTTAAGGCAGCCCTTGCACTAACTTTTTTAAGCTAAAACAACAAATTTTTTTTACAGTGTACATACATACATACATACATACATACATACATACATACATACAAAACATCTCGTACAATATGTCCAGCCATACTTTAACTACTGTCTATATGTCCTTTTGTGTTTCACTCATCACGAAACTCAAAACAGTGGAACAAATGACTTTATTTTTGATAGCTGAAGTGAGACACATACGCTCAGTGACAGTGGAACAAATTTGGTACTGTAAAGAAACAATGCAGACAGAACAAAGGGTAAGGAGCTGCAGGGTACGGCGTGGCAGTATGCGATTATGGCTTCCATCTAGGCCACAAATATTGATTAGTGTTGGCCAGGGATGTTGAGGTGAACAGAGATTGACAGATGAACAAAGAACATTTCATGTCTTCATGTTACAGATTCTTATCAAATCTGTATTGTCAGGAGAACACAGAGGTACAATAAAGTCATTCAACATGAGTGTTCTAGGGCCTACTAGCCAGCCTTGTTTTTTTTTTTATTTATCCCAGACCAAAGGCTATATTCCTGAAAAAAGGTCACGTCTTACATGCATTATTTACAAAATCTTTTTAAAGAGCATTTGAAAGATGAAGGAAACTTTTGTAAGAAATCTTCATCGGTAATGAGGTTATCCTCATGGGAACAATTAAGTTTTATTCATTGACTACTTGTAAATTGATTAACATCTCTGGGGATTAGTATGTGTTCATAATGTGTATGTTGGAGGATTAGAGATAATCCGATGAGTTGCTCAATTTCAAATTTCAATGTTCACCCATCTTCAAATATACTTCTTTGTACACTCTCAGAAAATAAAGTACCTTTAGGGGTACAACAGCTTGTCACTAGGACAGTACTCTCTAAGGTACTTATTTGTACCCTTTATATACTGCTTGGGAACATATATGTATCGGTTTGGCCCTAAAATGGTACACATAGTTACCTTGAGGTCCATTAATGAACCCTAGGGGGTAGATTAGTGTAGACATACCTTGGGGACAGAAATGGACTCCTACTGTACCCCTATTTCTGTCAGTGTAACATATGAGAATGATGAATTATGGGTAAATAACCTGATCTGAACCTCGTACTTTTTTAATTAAAATATGTAAATAAAAAAATAAGTATGTTTGAATTCAACTTGTGTGTTTTTGTAGAGGATCAGTAATGAGCTGTCGTGATGAGTTCTGTGGTCTATCGGGCTCTGCTTCTTGACATGTAATTAGAAGTATTGAACACGTTTGATTGATAAAGGCTGTTGCTAAATGAGTTGAAAAAAAAAAGCCATTGACCAAATGCTATATGTAAAGCTGCACAATGTCAGTACAACAATACAACAGGCTGCAGAAATAATCTGAAGATGAAAATCAGCTCTTAAATAATTAACGGTCCAGTTGAAATCAAGCAAATTACGGACGGCATGGTTTCTGTGACCTTACCAGTTTGAGACACATGAAAAACGTAACTTTATTTATGAATGACAACAAGATATTTACATGATCTTGTTATTTCAGGTATCCTCAGGACCTGTTTAATGTTGTTTTTGTATTTGATCTAATATTTTGTTTGGCATAAGACCAGATCATGACAGTATTCAGATTTTCTTATTTCTTATTTAAAAGACAATTCTCTTTCACTGCACACAACCCTGTTACTACTTGTATGTCAGCTCTCTTGAGGAAAATGAATTAATGTGACTGAGAAACTTTCGGTGGAAAATAATAAAGACTGAGGCCAGACGAGACTCGAGTGCTCTGAGGTCCTCTTCTCTCCTCCTCGTCTGCCTTTCATCTCATCAAGTGTCATAATGCAGGTTTTACCTTGAGGTGCTGCTTGTCAAAATGCTATTGGGGCATTTTAAAGCTCACTAAAGTGGCATTTGAAAGTATGTTTTTTTTTTTTTTTGCTTTTTTTTTACAGTTTCACTTGTAGGTCCCATAGTACTGGATCCTTGTTTATCTGCAGGATAAGAAAAGGAAGTGACAGATAGCTGTCCCGGTTACTGTAGAATATCAGTTCTGGTTATTGCCTGACATTGTATTTTTGTCTAAATACAGTAAACAAAACAAATATAGAATGGTGAAATTGAAAACATTGTATGTTAAACTACATCCTTGACAAGGTTATGCCTCACAATGCAAGTACACAATTAATATAATATTAATTTCACTGTGCCTAATGATATTAGTGTAAAGTTTATAAGGCATTGTAAATTATGTTGCGATCTAGATCTATGCAAATTGAGCTAAGTGCAGGCGAAACATTACCTTTCGTGAAATGTGATAAAATAAGGAATAGTCATCATCATTGTGCGTCCTTTTATTAATGAATAATTGTTCATAATTGTTCATCATAATGAATAATTATGAATTAGGAATGTGTAACAAAATATGATGTGACTGAGTGCTCAACATGGACAGTCCAGGAAAAAAAAAAGAGCTGTTTTATGATAAAGTAACTCGTGCAAGTACTTCAAATTGAACTCTATTGATGATTGTGCTGAGGAACAGGTTGTAAAGATATTATTCCCATTTAGTACCAGCGTATTCATTTCTAAATGTTGTGCCGTGGTTAAAAGGAAAATTACTTCTGTGTTGGATTCTGAGTGCAAGAGGCTGCATTTACAAATCTTTGTTATCTTTTTTTTTTGTTGTTAAAAATATGCACATTTCACCTCAAAAATTCGTCCCCAAACTTGAGAGAACTTCTTGCACCCTCCCGGTCCCTCCACCCCTGGCAAATATCACACCTTGGATGCATAAACATGCCTGAGATCCACACATCAACCCACCCAGGGGGCCTGGTCAGCTATAGAGCCGCACTGTGACACCAATCAGGGACGATGGCGGCTTCCTTTGTTATGCTAACAGGAATCGCCTCTTCTCTTATTCAAATTCTCCCCTTCTCTTTCTCCTTTCCCTCACGCTTTCCCTTCGTCCCTTCTCATTCTTCCTCCCCTCCTCAAGTCCAAGTAAATCCACACCAAGCGAGGGAGAGAGAGAGAAAGAGAGAGAGAACCCCCTGTCCTTGGAGCTGCTGATCGGTGGGCCCCTCGCTTGGGGGTCAGTACGGCTCTCGCCTTGCCAGGCTGTTTCCATGCCCTGCCGAGGCCATTTCATATTCAAATGCTCCAATCAGCCCTGTGACTTGCAGGGGGCTTTTTTACAGCCTGGGCCTTGGGTCAGCGGGTCAAGATGGTGATTTAATAGCTGAGGCGATGGGAGAAAAAAGTGGGAAAGACGTGATTTAGGGCCTGAATGAGTCATAAAAAAGCATTTCTCTTAAGTTGTCATGTAAATAGGAACAAACTTTATGTGTTCTGTGGATTTTTTTTTCTTTTTCCTATTCATGTCTTCTTTCTCAGCTTGACTTAGTAGTGGCTGTACTCGTAACTTGTGTTCATTATGGATGCTTGTACTATAAGGTGTTACATGAAACATTCAGCTAGAAGGGTGATATTCCCACGTGGCCTAATGGTGCCATCTTGTCTACAGAGACATTTCTTCTTGAGCATCTTGTTATTCCTGTCCCTAAAGGTGTGTTAACAGAACAGGTGTGTGTGTGTGGGCTGATTGACATGGAAATTTCTTCTCAAACCATCTCTTATCATGCAACCCCTAAACGTTGGGTAATGTCTAAGCGGATCGCACCCAAACACACACTATCTGGCAAGCATTTATATGCCCCCATTCAGGACACCGTACCTCGTGTTTGTGTGTCATATGTGCTTGTTATGATGATGATATATAGGTTTTATTATAAAGCGCTAATTATGAAACGCATTGTTCTGCTGCTTTATTTAGTATCCTGCGTTAAAGATGAATTTCTGGCACTCTTTTGAAGACGATCTAACAATTTGCAGGTCAAAATAAAACGATCATTTCTAATGACCCATGTTTCAGTTTGCAACTTCCAAAACAAACCCATCTGGCAGCAAATCAAACTATTTATGCCACCATTTCTCAGAGACTCCCATATGCGCCGCAGCCTTCGTTCTGTTCGCTAACTAAGCCGTCTCTTGACAGGTAGTCATTATTATTTCATCTTAAGCCTGTTGAGGGCTTTGGTTGGGTGTATTCTCCTGCTTGTACAGGGAAACACAGTGACAGCAACTTCACTCACTGACATAAAGGTCAAAGTTTGAGATTTAAGCCAACTAAGGGATTTGTAATGTCGCTTCAAGATTATAGTTTAGTGATTTTTGGGAAGCCTTGGAAAGCCTAAAGCATGTGAGTGATTTTGTGTATGTGTGGATATCTGATTTTTTTTTTAAAAATCTCTAGCATATTCTTCACTGAGCACAACTGCACCAGTTGCTCAGTGTGGTGGTGTCTTATCCTTTCATCATTATTACTCCTCCACTGGTTCTAGAGAATGAACTCCAGCAGCTTAGCCCACCTACACCAACACCAACACCCCCAGCCCTGTACGTGTTTGGCAGAGTGGATGTCTAGCTAGAGACAGAACTGTTCTATGTTCACTTTCTCCTGTGCAGTCACTGACAAGACAGAGTGAAATGTCTTTCCCTCTTTCCTTTCACCACCTCCTTTTATATTTCTTGACATGTGCAGGTGTTTGAGTAGGAGGAAACAGACTTGTGTGATGGAGAGAAATATATATCATAACAGAACGCAACTCCAAACCATTTTGCTGTCATATCTCATTATGAAAGAGAATAATCATCCTAAACATGGTTTAATTGACTGAATAGATTTAAGGGAATGCAGATTAAAATAATAATGCTCCGTGGACTGTACAGCACTAGTCAAAAGTTTGGATATCCCTAGTCATTCATAGGGTTTTCTGTATTTTGACTATTTTATACATTGTAGAACAATCCTGAAGACATCAAAACTATGAAATAACGTATGGAGCATATATGAAATTATGTGGTAAACAAAATAAGTGTTAAAAAAATGTGTTTCCTATTTAGATTCTTTAAAGTAGCCAGCGTTTACCTTGATGACGCTTTGTACACTATTGGCATTATCTTAACCGGCTTCATGAGGGAGTCACCCGGAATGCTTTTCAATTAACAGGCATGCCTTGTCAAAAGGCAATTAGTGTAATTTCTTGACGTCTTAATGCATTTGAGATCAAACAGTAAATAGT
The DNA here is from genome assembly GCF_027579695.1 of Neoarius graeffei. Lineage (NCBI taxonomy): Eukaryota > Metazoa > Chordata > Actinopteri > Siluriformes > Ariidae > Neoarius > Neoarius graeffei. The sequence continues at coordinate 49,648,508 of NC_083576.1, forward strand.
AAAAATACAGTAAATAGCCCTATTCCACAACTGTAGTAATCCACATTATATCAAGAACCGCTCAGCTATAAGTAAAGAGAAACGACATCCATCATTACTTTAAGACATGAAGTGTCTTTTAATTAATAAAAACAATGAAAAACCATTGAATGAGAAGGTGTGTCCAAACTTTTCACTGGTACTGTGTATCTGTAATAAATTTTAACAGAGCTTAGGGAATTTTTCCACTTGCTCCTTGCCTTAATATCTTTCTAAGAGTCATAACCTTTTGCATTGGCCCCCCTAATTAATTCAAAGTGAAACAAAACTGAAAAGCCAAAGAATTATGGCAACTTATGAGCTTTACAAAGGTGGTAGTTTTCTGTATTTGTCATGCGTAATGCTTTCACTAGAATGTAAGTTATTTTCAAATACTTAAAACACAGAAAAAAATTGATAATTTTCCTTTGCCTAAAATGAAACGAATCAGATAAAGATTCAAATTGCAAATTATCACAGTATGAGGCACTATTTTGACTCTGGAATGCTTTCAGTGCCTGTCAGAATGCAGCCATCTCACTAACTAAGTGTAATGCTATGTTCTGTCACACAATGCTTTTTTCACCATTGCATGCCAGACCTCCCATACCATAATACAGAACAGTTTTCTCATGGCAAAGTGTATTCTGAAAAGCCGATAAACTATGAGAAAATGGCTCTAAATAGCCTTAATTCTATCATTAGGTGAGAGAAAGTGATGCCAGGATTGGTCGGCTGTCTGTTCCATATTCAGCAGCTCTGGATGAGGCAGTAGGCCTGCTGGGAAAACGGTGTCGTAATCAGGAGCCGATCGCTCTGCCTGATCAGGTATGAAGTCTTTCTCTGCCTTCCTCGGGACGCTTCATCCTCATCCTCCTCTTCTTGCTCTGTTAGCAATTTCCACTGATCCTCTATTCATCCTGTTGCTCTCTCCGGCTAGGGGTAAGTTAATGGGAGAGGAGATGATATTGTTGATTTGGGGAGGGGATTACAGCATTTGAGATGTAGTGGAGTAAGCAGGGAGGGGATTTTTTTTTTCTTTCTTTTTCGTTCCCACATTTGATTATTCAGGTTAGATGAACTAAATTCTAACCCCATAAAATTCAGATGCTCCTTGGGGGGTCATTTGCATATAATTCAGCCCCCTCTCCCGTCCCTTCCCAGCTCCCTTCGTTTCCCTCTGAATGTCAAAGAGAGGGAGAAGCAGTCAGGCCTGTCTAGTCTTAAAGTTGTCACTGTGTTGTGAAATGTAGGTGAACAAGCAAGCACTTTAAAAGTCTAACTCCAAACTTTCTCTAATCTCTTCCATACACACCACAAACACAATCTCTCTTGGACATGTACGAACACTTGCGGGATTAACTTAACATGACATAGCATGTGTGTGGCATCTGTTTGCACCTCTGGCACAGATGTTTGAGATAGGATAGTAAGGAATTGCCTGTACGTACCACATCATGTGCATTGTGCACACCACAGAAAGATTTGGGGGCATTTAAAGATTTGCATTTAAATGTAGTTGAGAGACAATTACAGAGATAAATGTTCTTGTGAAAGTTTATTAGGCAAATTGCAGTTGGTGTTTATTAACCTGACCTTCAAAGAAAGGGGCTAAATATTAAAAAAGTCTGTGTATTTTGTATGCATAGGTTTCCGTCACAAAGACATCCTCTTCCTCAACATTTTATCTGTTTATGCAAAGAGGTAAGGTGAAAATTTCTTTTCCTGATTTGTCAAGATTTTGCCAAAAGTCACACTATAAAGTCTCAGGGTTGCCAAGTGCTCTGTTCTTACTCAGATGGCACTTGCTTTGTGTGGTCCATATGTGTGTGCAGGGTTTTGGTGTGGTGCCAAGGCCAGACTGCTCCCAGGATGGCATGATGTATGCCTCTACTGACCCCCTGTAGGTCAGTAGTCCCTCTTCACCAGCTTGCTCCCTAGTGTGCAGTCAGAATGCAGCGTCAGGAGACCGAGCACGGAGCACCCATTGTGTGTGCTAAGCAAAGCGGAATGGCTGGGTGACAGAACAGGGAGGAGCTGAGTGTTGGGCTCAAAAAGCTTGGGGGAGGGGAGGAGTGGGATGAAGGGGGACATTCTGTTCCTGGGGGTCAAACAGACCCAATCGTCCCACCAAAATCCCACCCATGACCCCCTTTCCTACTCTTAACATCCCACTCTGAGTACTCTTCCTTCTGAAGCCTTTCTCCCGAGATATACATGCCATATGTCTCCCAGCAGGAGCAAAATGGGAAAATGAAAATATGGAGTTCATTTTGTCTTGAAATACTTTCTATAAGTCAATAATGTGAATTGACAATCATGCTTAGCATGCAATAAACAATAAGGATACAGTCCAGGGTGGCACAGTGGTGCAGTGGTTAGCAAGAAGTTTCCGGGTTCAAACCTCACAGCCGACCGGAGCCTTTCTCTGTGGAGTTTGCACATTCTCCCCATGTCTGTGTTGGTCCCCCCAATTCAAAGACATGCAGATTAGGTAAAAATACCCAGCCACTGGGATTGCACAAGTCAGTGCATACTTAGTATCAGTCCCAAGCCTGGATAGATTGGTGAGGGTTGTGCCAGGAAGGGCATAAAAACCTATGCCAAATCCAATTCTTCGTGTGCAACCACGTGACAAAATAGTGTGATGTATGCATCCGCTGCCATGTTGGATGATATACAAATCCAAAATGCCGTCTCGTGCAAACAATAACTGTGATGCATCTTGGACTTTCTCGAGCCCTCTGCCAACTCAAGATTCAGAGAAAAAGTTTACATTTGTGGCTTTGACCCATATATGCTAAAGCTGTCCGATTATAAGGAGGCTTTAGCCTCATTACCAGTGGTTGAATACCCTGAAATTGTGAACTCTCTCATTCTACAATTTAATATTATATATATATATATATATATATATATATATATATATATATATATATATATATATACATACACACACACACACACACACACACACACACTGTAATTTTCATCATAGGTACACTTCAACTATGAGAGACAAAATGAGAAAAAAAAAATCCAGAAAATCACATTGTCTGATTTTTAAAGAATTTATTTGCAAATTATGGTGGAAAATCAGTATTTGGTCAATAACAAAAGTTCATCTCAATACTTTGTTATATACCCTTTGCTGGCAATGACAGAGGTAAAACGTTTTCTGTCAGTCTTCACAAGGTTTTCACATACTCAGTGCGTTTACATGCACATAGAGAAAATCGAATTTCTGCCATTGCTCGACTGAAATCGAAGTTCTAAATGCCATGGAAACACCTTAGCTCGGCTGAAATCGAACTGAGCTGGATTTCTCGTAATCGAGCTACGCGACCTAGATTATGCGATTGTAGCCGAGCTACTTAGTGCATGTAAACCCTATCGAGCTACGTAGTCGAGCTACTTACTTCAGCACTGCCTCTTCCGGAAGTGACGAGTGACGAGACCACAAGCGGGAAACACAACAGCCTCGGTCGGCATGACACTTCACCTTAGCCGCCACTTTATTAGGAACACTTGTGTCTGGGCATGTACGCAGGCCCGCTGACAGGGGGGGACAAACGGGTATGTTGTCCCGGGCCCAGGAATGGGGATGGCCCAGAACTGGGCTCTCCTGAAGTTGCGATTATTTTATTTCATTTCAAAATGTGTTGATTTGGGGGAGAAATGTGCTATATTTGCATTCAAGAAATGATTTCTAGATCTTTTGCCTTTATTGTCTTTGAAAAAGGCATCAAGAACCCCCTACCACCCCAATGCAAAAATGGTTTGGTCTGACTCTTTGATTAAGGGGAAAAAAACGACATCGTTCGATCATAGCGCTTCGACAATCAGCGTGCGTGCCATTTGCCAACATGCACAAGTCAGGAGCACAGAAAAGAAAAGAGAAAAAGAGAGGAAGAAACCAAGAGACTCAGGGGCTCACTGCATAAATATTTTAAAAAAGATTCGGATGATGCAGCAGGTACTAGCAAAGGCAGTGGGGCAGCTGAGCCAGGTAAGACACAGCCAACTTTTTCCAGCCCCGTAAAGTAACCCCAACCAAGGCACGCGCGGCACGCAATTCATGTTACAAACGAGGGGAGAGCAAGTCACACTGAACACCATATCAAACGCACAGGGCATTGAATCATTTCATAACCACAACGGCTTAATAACATTGTGTTTCATATATCTGATTGAAGCTAAGAACATTCACATTAGCCCGCAATCATATCCCGCTGTTTCTCGAGCGGTGTGTTCTTCTCTGCTTTTCACACTGGACAGTACGCACGCACAGTATACTATGTTCGCCCCCAGCCCTGCCCGAAATCCCCCGTCCATCGCTGCTCCTTCAAGAGCACCCCAATCGCGTGAGTAGAGACTGGGATAAGAGAGGTGGGTGTGTGTGTGGGTTGAGCCGGGGGGGGGGGGGGGGGCCATTCAGAGCATTTTGTCCCGGGCCCAGCCAAAGCTGTCAGCGGCCCTGCATGTACGCACCCATTTCCAATTAGTTGGTAAGTTATTAGCATGTTAGCAGGCTAACAGTTAATATGTTCACCATTACAGATCAACTTCAACTTAGTGGCCATTTTATTAGGAACACTTCTGTTCGTGCATACAAACACTCTTCTTGTGAACACGGAACTGATAACTTTGTTTATACTCTTGAATAGCTCTTCTTCATGACGACAACCGGAAGTGTACCAACACGATGGGGCGTGTAGCGCCACCTGTGGCTCGGGTGCACAATGTACCTCACACAATAGCTCGATTTCCTTGTGTGCATGTAGGATTGGATTTCTCTGGCACCCCTGCTGGGACCCTTAGTTCGATTACCGACAGTAGCTCGATTTGGATGTGCATGTAAACGCACTGACTGTTGTTGGTATTTTGGCCCATTCCTCCATGCAGATCTCCTCTAGAGCAGTGATGTTTTGGGGCTGTCGCTGGGCAACACGGACTTTCAACTCCCTCCAAAGATTTTCTATGGGGTTGAGATCTGGAGACTGGCTAGGCCACTCCAGGACCTTGAAATGCTTTTTACGAAGCCACTCCTTCGTTGCCCGGGCGGTGTGTTTGGGATCATTGTCATGCTGAAAGACCCAGCCATGTTTCATCTTCAATGCCCTTGCTGATGGAAGGAGGTTTTCACTCAAAATCTCACGATACATGGCCCCATTCATTCTTTCCTTTACACTGATCAGTCGTCCTGGTCCCTTTGCAGAAAAACAGCCCCAAAGCATGATGTTTCCACCCCTATGCTTCACAGTAGGTATGGTGTTCTTTGGATGCAACTCAGCATTCTTTCTCCTCCAAACACGACAAGTTGAGTTTTTACCAAAAAGTTCTATTTTGGTTTCATCTGACCATATGACATTCTCCCAGTCCTCTTCTGGATCATCCAAATGCTCTCTAGCAAACTTCAGACGGGCCTGGACATGTACTGGCTTAAGCAGGGGGACACGTCTGGCACTGCAGAATTTGAGTCCCTGGCGGCGTAGTGTGTTACTGATGGTAGCCTTTGTTACTTTGGTCCCAGCTCTCTGCAGGTCATTCACTAGGTCCCCCCCATGTGGTTCTGGGATTTTTGCTCACCGTTCTTGTGATCATTTTGACCCCACGGGGTGAGATCTTGCGTGGAGCCCCAGATCGAGGGAGATTATCAGTGGTCTTGTATGTCTTCCATTTTCTAATAATTGCTCCCACAATTGATTTCTTCACACCAAGCTGCTTAGCTATTGCAGATTCAGTCTTCCCAGCCTGGTGCAGGTCTACAATTTTGTTTCTGGTGTCCTTTGACAGCTCTTTGGTCTTGGCCATAGTGGAGTTTGGAGTGCGACTGTTTGAGGTTGTGGACAGGTGTCTTTTATACTAATAACGAGTTCAAACAGGTGCCATTAATACAGGTAACGAGTGGAGGACAGAGGAGCCTCTTAAAGAAGAAGTTACAGGTCTGTGAGAGCCAGAAATCTTGCTTGTTTGTAGGTGACCAAATACTTATTTTACAGAGGAATTTACCAATTAATTCATTAAAAATCATCCTACAATGTGAATTCCTGGATTCTTTCCCCCCATTCTGTCGCTCATAGTTGAAGTGTACCTCATCTCATCTCATTATCTCTAGCCGCTTTATCCTGTTCTACAGGGTCGCAGGCAAGTTGGAGCCTATCCCAGCTGACTACGGGCGAAAGGCGGGGTACACCTTGGACAAGTCGCCAGGTCATCACAGGGCTGACACATAGACACAGACAACCATTCACACTCACATTCACACCTACGGTCAATTTAGAGTCACCAGTTAACCTAATGTGCATGTCTTTGGACTGTGGGGGAAACCGGAGCACCCGGAGGAAACCCACGCGGACACGGGGAGAACATGCAAACTCCACACAGAAAGGCCCTCGCCGGCCATGGGGCTCGAACCCGGACCTTCTTGCTGTGAGGTGACAGCGCTAACCACTACACCACCATGCCGCCCTCAAGTGTACCTATGATGAAAATTACAGGCCTCTCTCATCTTTTTAAGTGGGAGAACTTGCACAATTGGTGGCTGACTAAATACTTTTTTGCCCCACTGTGTGTGTATATATATATATATATATATATATATATATATATATATATATATATATATATATATATATATATATATATATATTAGTGCTGTCAAGCGATTAAAATATTTAATCGCGATTAATGTCGCGACTGTCATAGTTAACTCGCGATTAATCGCAATTTAATCGCACATTTTTGTCACATGAAAAAACATTGTAATTCTCTTATCAGCATAAAGTGAATGGGCTTGCTTTGTACCAATGTTTTTTTTTTTTTATTGCAGAGCATAACACTACGGAGCCGTAGAGGGGACATGGTAAATAAAAAAATAACAAAGCGTGGGAATGGCTTATAAGGCGTGTGCACGAGATATTAATGTGCGTGCACGAGTTATAACCCGTGCGCACGCTTTGCGTTAAGGCGTGCACTCGGGTAATTAAAAGTGAGGGGACGAGTTACTACGGCTCCGTATAACACGTCTTGTCACAGCCACTGCAAAGTCGGGATGGAGCCGCCGATGGGAAAACGAAACCTAAGCCGAGCACCGTGGCTCTTCGTCCCGAGGCGCGGCAGCGCGAGCTGCCAGCGCTGGTTCTTTGGGGGGAGAGCAGAGGACTCTGGCTGTGCGGGGCGTGACATTACAGTCTAGCTGCTATCGTTTTTCTAAGCAAAGTCTCTGTTCTGTTCCAAGTTCCTGGCAGTTTCAAAAGCTTATGAAAAACCTACATCATGTCACAGAGCGTTAATCTCGCGATAAAAAAATTATCGCCGTTAAAATTGAGTCAAGTTAACGCGATAATAACGCGACATTTTTGACAGCACTAATATATATATATATATATATATATATATATATATATATATATATATATATATAAACAACTTTTCTATGATATTCTAATTTTTTGGAAAGGGTCTGTGTGTGTGTATATATATATATATATATATATATATATATATATATACACACACACACACATACATAGACCCTTTCCAAAAAATTAGAATATCATGGAAAAGTTGTTTAATTTCCATAATTCCATTCAAAAAGTTAAACTTTCATAGATTATAGATTCAGGGCCCACAATTTAAATTATTTCAAGTATTTATTTGTTTATTTTTACATAATTTGGGCTTCCAGCTCATAAAACCCACGAAAACAGGAATTCAAAAAATTAGAATACTGTGAACAAATCACCATTTACTTCTCAGTTTTTGCAGAAAAAAAAGAAAGAAATTAGGATCACATCAAATCAATCAAAATATGGTACTTTCAAAACAATATGTCAATCTTCAGTACTTGGTTGGGAATCCCTTTGCCTTAATCACTGCCTCGATGTGACATGGCATTGAGGCAATCAGCCTGTGGCATAGCCTGGGAGTTATGGAAGCCCAGATTTCTTTGATGCTTGCTGTCAGCTCTTCTTTGTTGTTGGGTCTGGTGCCCCTCATTTTCCTCTTGAGAATACCCCATAGATTCTCAATGGGGTTTAGGTCCAGTGAGTTGGCTGGCCAGTCAAGCATTGTGACGGCATGGGCATCAAACCAGGTTTTGGTGCTTCTGGCGGTATGGGCAGGGGCCAGGTCCTGCTGGAAAATGAAATCTGCATCTCCATACAGATCCTCAGCAGAAGGAATCATGAAGTCCTCTAAAACATTCTGGTAGACTGTTGCAGTGACCTTGGATTTAAGAAAGCAGAGTTTACCAACACCTGCACCGGACATTGCACCCCAAATCATGACTGACTGTGGATATTTCACACTGGACCTCAAGCAGCTTGGGTTCTGTTCCTCACCCGTCTTCCTCCAAACCCTTGGACCTTGATTCCCGAATGAAAGGCACACTTTACTTTCATCGGAAAAGAGGACCTTGGACTGCTGGCCAACAGTCCAGTCCTTCTTCTCCTTGGCCCAGTTGAGACGCTTCCTATGTTGGCTCAGGTTCAGAAGTGGCTTGACCCGAGGAACCCAACAGTTGTAGCCCATCTCCCGGATGCGTCTGAATGTGGTGGTTTTTGAAGCTGTGACTCCCACTTCATTCCACTCTTTCTGGATCTCTGCCAGATTCTTGAATTTTCTCTGTTTGATAATCCGCTGAAGCCCATGGTCATCTCTTTTGCTGGTGCATCTTCTCCTGCTACATTTTGCCCTTCCACTAGACTTTCCATTGATATGCTTGGACACAGCAGTCTGTGAACAGCCAGCCTCCTTAGCTATGAACTTTTGTGGCTTACCCATCCTATGGAGGGTATCAATGATGGTCTTCTGGCCAATTGTCAAGTCTGCAGTCTTCCCCATATTGAACTGAACTGAGACAATTGAACCAAACTGAAGCAATTTAATGACACCTGGGGAAACCTGTGCAGGTGCTTTGAGTTTAGTAGATGATTAGTGTGTGACACTCAATTTAAAACATTCATGCCCTGTAAAATTTGGGCTGATTTGTTCACAGTATTCTAATTTTTTGAATTCCTGTTTTCGTGGGTTTTATGAGCTGGAAGCCCAAATTATGTAAAAATAAGCAAATAAATACTTGAAATCGTTTAAATTGTGGGCTCTGAATCTATAATCTATGAAAGTTTAACTTTTTGAATGGAATTATGGAAATTAAACAATTTTTCCATGATATTCTAATTTTTTGGAAAGGGTCTGTATATGCATAAGTAAACAAAGTTACTGGGTTACTGGAATGGCATCGCTAATATTTCACCTGGCAAAGTTGATCCACATTGTTCTCCTTGTGTATCCAAACTCGCTAAGGTTTGCACTGCTTCTAATCTGGCTTTCTTGGCAGATCTTTCATTTATCCTGTTGTTTCTTGATACTGCAAGATGAGTTTTCATCACGTCCTAATTTGAGTGTTGTTGCTCAATTTGGATTTGTTTTATCGTGTAGGTTTGCCGGTACTCTTGCAAGGTGAGAAGCAGAGTGTTCGCATTAAAGCTCAAAAGTTCAATGTAATCAGCAGAAAACAGCTTTAATTAGAAATGAGCTCTTACCAGATATAAAGTGGTCACCACACACATGGGTGTAAATAGCTTTTTCCTCAGTTAAGTCCTGACGATTTATGTTTTTGAACCGCAGCGCACGGTGTTCTCTGGACAGTTCTTCATCTGTTTTGTTGCCATTTTTAATTCTTTTGGGAATTCTGAAGAAATGTTACTCTATGTCATGAGTAGCATTATTATCACAATTATATACCACACACAAAGTAGGTATTGTCTTTCTTCAAAGGCAATGAAATCAAAAGAAAATCATGAAGCGTTGCAGCAGCTCACACGTGAAGCGCCGCTATCTTGGTTGTTGTTATCATCCAACATGGCAAACTTCTGGTTTGGAAAGTAAGCGTGACGTCACATGCACACGAAGACTATACAGATCATGAATTAGGAAGGATGATCTGCTGTGGTGACCCCTAATAGGAGCAGCTGAAATAAGAAGACGATATTAGATACAGCCCAATCTATATAACTAAAACATTACACAGTTTTTACACATTTTTGAAGCCAAAAATACACAGTCACAAGAAATATCTTTGAATGAAAAGTTGAATTTACCACTGAAAAATTTAACTTGCCACTTTCCACTGTACTAGCAAACCACCATTGATGTGGTGCTGAGGTTTACGTCTGAGTGGCCTGCGGTCACTGAAACTGTTTCTTTTACTGATGCAATACCATCCCACAAAGCCATCAGATGATTTGGATGGAGTTCCTTCCTCCTTGTTCTGTCCTTCCTTTGCCCTCAGAGGCCCAAGTTGAACTCAAGACATCAAAGAGCTTCTGCATTTAAGCATTGACACAGACCCCCTCCCACAAACATATGCACATACACATGGACCGTGACATGTTTACCATTTGAAAAACATACCTTTCCCACCTATTCTATGAGCTGCAGCAGGCAGCAAGTAGGCCTACCCACTGTTTGTTCATGCCATAGGAAGGTCACTTTCCCTTACCTTTTGTGATGGGAAACAAAATGGGGAATATTAACAAATCTGCCACATTCACCTGGGGCTACTCCTCCATTGCTTGAGAGCAGATATTGAAAACCATAGTGAGAGGCAGCTATGACTAGGTGAATGATCTGCACCAGTGTGAAACCTGTTAATAGTATTGGATCTTTCTTTTTTTCCTTTTGCCCCTCAAAAGCTCTGTGCTCTCATGTCAGACCATGGCCTGCTGAGTCATTATCCCGTGAGGTAAATCACCTCGCAATCAGTGTGTCTGAAGCCCCCTGCTCTCTAGATGATTCCTCTGCTGATTGGCCTAACTGGACTCCTGTTTATGGAGCCATTACCCTGCATTGTTTTCTCTATGGCACACAGATTGTGGTGCTGAGAACAGTTGCATGAAGAAGGCAGTATCTGTGTGGCCTTGCTCTGTACGCTGGATTTGACTCATTGCTAACATATCCAACACAATGTCTTTTCATTTCAGATGAGCAGCAGGCATATGCCTGTGTGTTGGTGATGTGATGTTAGCAGTCATAAACAAGCCAAACTCCAGCATCTGATCCACTCGTTAAAAACATTCAGTTCACTTGGCTTTTTAATTGTGACTAATTGTATGATTACATGTGATTAATGTCAAATATATAGTACAACCCCAATTCCAAAAAAGTTGGGATGCTGTGTAAAATGTAAATAAAAACAGAATGCATCTTTCATAAACCCATATATTTTTCACAACAGAAGATAGACAACATATCAAATGTTTAAACTGAGAAAATGTACAATTTTAAGAAAAAAAAATGTCATTTTGAATTTGATGGCAGCAACACATCTCAAAAAAATTGGGGCAGGGGCATGTTTACCACTGTGTAGCATCCCCTCTTCTTTTAACAACAGTTCGTAAATGTCTGGGAACTGAAGAGACCAGTTGTTGGAGTTTTGGGAGAGGAATGTTCTTGCCTGATATAGGATTCTAGCTTCTCAACAGTCCTGGGTCTTTTTTGTCGTACTTTTCATTTCATGATGTGCCAAATTGTCAGGGTGCAGGCACTTATGGATGCAAGTGCAGGGGAGAACAGGTGCATCACAAACCGTCAACAAATCCAAATCAGTAAGCTGAAGACAAAGTCGGGCACGGGTTGGTTGATCAACTAACAGGATGTCAAAGGGTAGACAAGGAAATGGAGTTGGAAAATAAATGTGAACTGAGTCAAACACGAATAGTCAGGCAGGAAGTCAGAAGGCTTGGTAAGATCAAGTACAGAGACACAGAATGATACTTTGCAATGGGTGTTTGTGACTGCTGAGCTTATATAGGGAAGTGATTACTGGCAAATAGGAGACAGGTGCACTTGTTAGTATTCCGGAGATGAAGGGTGCTGTGGTGTTTGGGAGTTGTAGTCCGGAGCGGCCATGTTTGGAGGCTGCTTGGAACTCAAGTTTTCAGCGCTGTTACTGACAGAACCCCCCAAGGTGCTCCCTCTGGGAGCAAACTCCTTTCTCGGATGACCTCTCTTTTTTGGCGCTGGCTTGTCTGGATGCTCTTTGTGGAATGCCTGGGTGAGGAGTGGATCCAAGATATTTTTGGAGCTAACCCAGCTGCGCTCCTCTGGGTTGCACCCCTCCCAGTCAACCAGGTACTCCAGCTGTCCTTGTCTGCACCGAGAATTGAGGATTTTGTGAACCTAGTATATAGGGTCTCCTTCTAGTTCCAGAGAGGGAGGTTCTTGTCCGGGTGTGTTTGTGGCTAGGGGACCTTGGATGGCAGGCTTTAGGCATGACACATGGAATGTGGGAGCCATTCTGCAGTGAGGTGGGAGTTCCAACTTATATGAAACCTCATTGACTTTACGAATCACCTTATAAGGACCAAAGTATCAGGCATGGAGCTTCCGGCAGGTATTTGGCTCTCATAAATCCTTTGTGGACACCCACACTCGGTCACCAGGAGAATATACTGGGGTCTCCCCTCTATGCTTGTTTGCGTGCTGCTTATACTTATTGTTGACTAGTTCTAACCTTTGGTGAACTTTCTCTCATACTTGCTCACTCCTCTTAAACCAAGGGTCCACCACCAGGATTTGAGTGGGGGAACCATCCTGGGGAAAAGTGGTGGTTGATAGCCAAGGATACATTGAAAAGGAGTTCATTGAGTAGCAGAATGTTTCAGATAGTTCTGGGCATATTCCACCCAAGGAAGGAATTGTGCCCAGTCTTTGTTTCCTCATACAGAAAATTCTGAGGAAGCAGCCTACCTCCTGGTTGGCACGTTCCACCTTGCCATTGGATTGTGGGTGGTATCCAGAAGTTAAGCTCACTGATACCCCTAGCCTGTCCATGAACTTTGTCCATAACCTAGAGATGAACTGGGGGACCCAGTCATGGACGATATCTTCAGGGACACCATAATATCTGAAGATGTGATTAAATATGAGTTCTGCAGTTTCAAATGCCGTGAGTAGACCAGGTAGAGGAAGGAGTTTGAGGACTTTGGAGAATCAATCTATGACCACTAGGATGACTGTATTGCCTTGGGATCAGGGTAGGTTGGTGATAAAGTCTATGGCTACACAGTGGTGCTTGAAAGTTTGTCAATCCTTTAGAATTTTCTATATTTCTGCATAAATATGACCTAAAACATCGCCAGATTTTCACAGAAGTCCTAAAATGACATAAAGAGAACCCAGTTAAACAAATGAGACAAAAATATTATACTTGGTCATTTATTTATTGAGGAAAATGATCCAATATTACATATCTGTGAGTGGCAAAAGTATGTGAACCTCTAGGATTAGCAGTTAATTTGAAGGTGAAATTAGAGTCAGGTGTTTTCAATCAATGGGATAACAATCAGGTGTGAGTGGGCACCCTGTTTTATTTAAAGAACAGGGATCTATCAAAGCCTGATCTTCACAACACATGTTTGTGGAAGTGTATCATGGCATGAACAAAGGAGATTTCTGAGGACCTCAGAAAAGGTGTTGGCGATGCTCATCAGGCTGGAAAAGGTTATAAAACCATCTCTAAAGAGTTTGAACTCCACCAATCCACAGTCAGACAGATTGTGTACAAATGGAGGAAATTCAAGACCATTGTTACCCTCCCCAGGAGTGGTCGACCAACAAAGATCACTCCAAGAGCAAGGCGTGTAATAGTCGGCAAGGTCACAAAGGACCCTAGGGTAACTTCTAAGCAACTGAAGGCCTCTCTCACATTGGCTAATGTTAATTTGCATGAGTTCACCATCAGGAGAACACTGAACAACAATGGTGTGCATGGCAGGGTTGCAAGGAGAAAGCAACTGCTCTCCAAAAAGAACATTGCTGCTCGTCTGCAGTTTGCTAAAGATCATGTGGACGAATCAGAAGGCTATTGGGAAAATGTTTTGTGGACGGATGAGACCAAAATATAACTTTTTGGTTTAAATGAGAAGTGTTATGTTTGGAGAAAGAAAAAACCTGCATTCCAGCATAAGAACCTTATCCCATCTGTGAAACATGGTGGTGGTAGTCTCATGGTTTGGGTCTGTTTTGCTGCATCTGGGCCAGGACGGCTTGCCGTCATTGAATTCTGAATTATACCAGCGAATTCTAAAGGAAAATGTCAGGACATCTGTCCATGAACTGAATCTCAAGAGAAGGTGGGTTATGCAGCAAGACAATGACCCTAAGCACGCAAGTCATTCTACCAAAGAATGGTTAAAGAAGAATAAAGTTAATATTTTGGAATGGCCAAGTCAAACTCCTGACCTTAATCCAATCGAAATGTTGTGGAAGGACCTGAAGCAAGCAGTTCATGTGAGGAAACCCACCAACATCCCAGAGTTGAAGCTGTTCTGTACGGAGGAATGGGCTAAAATTCCTCCAAGCCAGTGTGAAGGACTGATCAACAGTTACTGGAAATGTTTAGTTGCAGTTATTGCTGCACAAGGGGGTCACACCAGATACTGAAAGCAAAGGTTCACATACTTTTGCCACTCACAGATGTGTAATATTGGATCATTTTCCTCAATAAATAAATGACCAAGTATAATATTTTTGTCTCATTTGTTTAACTGGGTTCTCTTTATCTACTTTTAGGACTTGTGTGAAAATCTGATGATGTTTTAAGTCATATTTAGGCAGAAATATAGAAAATTCTAAAGGGTTCACAAACTTTCAAGCATCACCGTATGTGACCACGGTTGTTGAGGCACTGGGAGTGGACAGAGCTTTCTAGCAGATACAGCTCGTGTACCTTCACTTGGGCACAGGTAGAGCAGGATGAGACAAAGTGGTTAATTTCAGAGGTCATGTTCTCCCACCACTACTTATTTTTGAGAAGTTGATAGGTTCGCTGACTACTGAGGTGTCCCATGGCTGGAGAGGAGTGGGCCCAAATGATGAGTTTACCTCGGAATTAGGGCAGCACAAACATGAGTCCAGGGAGACAGTTCTCAGGCGGATTGGGAGGTTGAGCTTGTGCTATTTCCTTATCTATGTCCCAGGACACGGCTTGCAAAAAGCATTCAGGTGATAACATGGGTATGGGTTCTGGAGTGTGGTTTGAAGTGGCGTGGATTCTGGAGAGGGCGTCTGCTTTAGTGTCTCTAGAACCGGGGTGGTAGGAGATTGTGAATCAGAATCAGGTTAAGAACAAGACCCATCTGGCTTGACATAGATTTGGGTGTTTAGCTGTCTTCAAGTGTTCTAGATTTTTGTGGTCTGTGAGGATAGTGAATGGATGTGTGGCACCCTCTAACCAGTACCTCCATTCATCTAGTGCCAGTTTAATGGCTATGAGTTCTCGATTGCCAGTGTCGTAGTTCTGCTCAGCTGGGGTGGGTTTCTTGGAGTAGAAAACGATGGAGTGTAATTTTGGTTTATCCCCTAAGCACTGAAAAAGGACCCCTCCCACTCTGGTCTCTGAGGCGTCAACCTCTACAACAAAAGGTTTAGTGAAGTTGGAGCCACAGGAACCCCAAGATGAGATCATGATGGGCTGTGTGAGTGGCCAACAAGGAACTGTGTTCCGCATGAAGTGCTCCCACCTGGATTTCGAGGGGTGACTTGCATGTGGTCACAAGCCCGTCACCAATGAGACCCCCATCAATGGCCTTAAGGTTTACTGGTTGTTGGAGTTCTTCCATGGGTAACTTGTATTTCTGGACGATCATGCTACTGATGAAGTTCTCCTCTGCCCCGAGTCTATGAAGGCAGCAAGAACATGGGTCGAGTCTGGCAGCTTTAACAGTACAGGCATCTTTAGAGAATGTGATATGTGAATCATTTCATGACTCACCAGGCTGGGTTAACTGGTTTCTTGACAGATATGACTCTCCTTCTTAGGGTTTGGTGGATGAACTGGGCACTTGGTTATCAGAAAGAAAGAAAGAAAGAAAGAAAGAAAGAAAGAAAGAAAGAAAGAAAAAGAAAGCACAACTTTATTCATCACACACTTGTGAAATTTCCTCTCTGCATTTAACCCATCTGAAGCAGTGAACACACACATGCACACACACGTGAGCAATGAGCACACACACACATACCCAGAGCAGTGGGCAGCCATGCTAACAGCGCCCAGGGAGCAGTTGGGAGTTAGGTGCCTTGCTCAAGGGCACCTCAGCCCAAGACCGTCCCATATTAACCTAACCGCATGTCTTTAGACTGTGGGGGAAAATGGAGCACCCGAAGGAAACCCACGCAGACACAGGGAGAACATGCAAACTCCACACAGAAAGGCCCTCACTGGCCACTGGGTTCGAACCCAGAACCTTCTTGCTGTGAGGCGACCGTGCTAACCACTACACCACTGTGCCACCCACCATGCCACTCAGATGGCCGGACTCACCACAATAGAAACATAATCCCTCACAGTGCCTCCTATCCCTCTCTGAACATTGTAGGTGAGCATGAGAAACCTCCATGGGAGTCAGGGATGCCAGAGTAGTAGCAGGGGCCAGAGGAGACTGTAACGTGGGTTGGTTTCTCAGAAGGTGTTCTGAGCAAATAGCCAGATCAATGAGGGAGTCTAGAGTGAGACGCTCATCATGGCATGCCATGCAAGTTCAGTGAGCACTTCAGGGTATAGACCTTGACAAAAGGTGGCCTTAAGAGCGGGCTCATTCCAGCTACTACTGGCAGCTAGCATGCAAACTTCCAATGCATACTCAGCCACTCTCCTATCTCCTCATCTGATGGTTAGCAGGCTCTCGCTGACGTCGACACCTTCAGGTTGGTGATCAAAAACTTGCTTGAACAGTTAAGTAAATCTATTGTATGAGGTGGTGTGTTCACCCCCACACTCCCAAACAGCACTAGCCCACTGTAAAGCCTTGCCTGTGAGAAGATTGAGGAATTGGGCAATCTTCTGTTCCTCTGTGGCTCCCATGAGAGTGGCAAAATATAGGGAGCATTGTAGAAGAAATCCCGTGCAGTCAGAAACTTCCCCTGAATACTTTTTGGGACACGGAATCATTTGGGCTGCACCAGCGGACGACAAGGGACGCCCCTTGTCGTCCGCTGGTGCAGCCCAAATGATTCCGTCAGGATGGCCTGCAAAACAATGGCAGTGAGTTGTGACATTCTGCTGTTAAGATTGCTTATCATTTGTTGATGTTCTCCTAACAGTCGCCCCTGAGCATTGAGGGCAGTTTGCTTTGCTTCCTCTGCTGCATCCATCACTAGTGAAGTATCCTGTCAGGGTGCAGGCACTTATGAATGCAAGTGCAGGGGAGAGTGGGTGCGTCACAAACTGCCAACAAATCCAAATCAATAAGCTGAAGACGTAGTCAGGGAAGGGTATGGGTTGGTTGCTCAACTAATGGGATGTCAAAGGGCAGGCGAAGAAACAGAGTCAGAAAATAAACATAAACTAAGTCAAAACACGAGTAGTCACGCAGGAAGTCAGAAGGCTTGGTATGATCAGGTACGGAGACACAGAACAATACTTTGCAACGGGTGTTTGTGACTGCTGAGCTTATATAAGGAAGTGATTACTGGCAAATAGGAGACAGGTGCATTTATTAGTATTCCAGAGATGAGGGGTGCTGTGGTACTTGGGAGTTGTATTCTGGAGTGGCCATGTTTGAAGGCTGCTCCGAACTCAGGTTTTTAGTGCTGTTACTGACACAAATGTTTTCAATTGGTGAAAGGTCTGGACTGCAGGCAGGCCAGTTCAGCACCCATACTCTTCTACTATGAAGCCATGCTGTTGTAATAGATGCAATATGCAGTTTGGCATTGTCTTGCTGAAATATGCAAGGCCTTCCCTGAAAAAGATGTCATCTGGATGGGAGCATATGTTGCTCTTAAACCTGTACATACCTTTCAGCACTGATGGTGCCTTTCCAGATGTGCAAGCTGCCCATGCCATAGGCACTCATGCACCCCATATCATCAGAGATGCAGGCTTTTGAACTGAGCACTGATAATAAGGCAGATGGTCCCTCTCTTCCTTAGTCTGGAGGACACAGCGCTTATGGTTTCCAAAAAGAATTTTAAATTTTGATTCCTCTGACCACAGAACAATTTGCCTCAGTCCATTGTAAATGAGCTTTGGCCCAGAGAAGACGGCAGCATTTCTGGATCATGCTCACATATGGCTTCTTCTTTGCATAATAGAGCTTGAACCTGCATTTGTGGATGGCATGGTGAACTGCGTTCACAGACAATGATTTCTGGAAATGCTCCTGAGCCCATGTAGTGATTTCCATTGCAGAATCATGCCTGCTTTTAATGCAGTGCTGCCCGAGGGCCCGAATATCATGGGCATCCAATATTGATTTTCGCCCTTGTTCCTTGCATACAGAGATTTCTCCAGATTCTGGGAATCTTTTGATTATATTATGTACTGTAGATGATGAGATATTCAAAATCTTCACAATTTTATGTTGAGGAACATTATTCTGAAATTATTCCACAATTTGTAGACACAGTTTTTTGCAGATTGGTTAACTTCTGCCTATCTTTACTTCTAAGAGACTCAGCCTCTCTAAGGCCAAGTTTACATTAGACCGTATCTGTCTCATTTTCTTCGCGGATGCACTGTCCGTTTACATTAAAACGCCTGGAAATGCCGGGAAACGGGAATCCGCCAGGGTCCACGTATTCAATCCAGATCGTGTCTGATCCGGTGCTGTGTAAACATTGAGAATACGCGGATACGCTGTGCTGAGCTCTAGCTGGCGTCATCATTGGACAACGTCACTGTGACATCCACCTTCCTGATTCGCTGGCGTTGGTCATGTGACGCGACTGCTGAAAAACGGCGCGGACTTCCGCCTTGTATCACCTTTCATTAAAGAGTATAAAAGTATGAAAATACTGCAAATACTGATGCAAATACTGCCCATTGTGTAGTTATGATTGTCTTTAGGCTTGCCATCCTTCCACTTGCAAGTGGTAAGTGACTTGCGCACAGCGGCTCAGTCCCAAATCATTGCTCGTGCACTTCACTCGCGCGCTCTGTGACCTGCGCAGGGCCGGAGTGCGCACCCTCCAGAGGGCACTCGCTGTTCAGGGCGGAGTGATTTGGAGCGCAGCCGCTGAGGAGGAAGCGATGAGCCGCACTGACACATTTCTCAACTTACGTGCCGAATTAGTCATGTGATTAGCGTATCCGTGTATTGGCTTTGCTGTGTGCACGCGAATCGTGTATTGGCGTTGCTGTGTGCACGCTAATCGTTTTTAAAAACGTTAATCTGATGATCCGCTGATACGGTCTAATGTAAACCCCACCTAAGATGCTCTTTTTATTCCCAGTCATGCTACTAACCTGTTGCTAATTAAGCTAATTAGTTGCAAAATGTTCCTCCAGCTGTTTCTTTTTAGTACCACTTACTTTTCCAGCCTTTTGTTGCCCCGTCCCAACTTTTTTGAGACGTGTCGCTGCTATCAAATTCAGAACGAGCTAATATTTTTCATGAAATAGTAAAATGTCTCAGTTTAAGCATTTGATATGTTGTCTATGTTCTGCTGTGGGGAAAAAATGGGATTATGAGTTTTGCAAATCATTGCATTCTGTTTTTATTTACATTTTACACAGTGTCCCAACTTTTTTGGAATTGGGGTTGTATTTTTCCATGATACAGTAGTGTAGTCTGGAATACACTTAAGGAGAATGAGGAACTATATTAAGTTAAATCATCATATGATCTATTTTGGATGGATGTCAAACAGTAGTAGAATTGGTAATTACACAATGATTTGTTATGAATTAATCATTTAATGCATGATCTATTGTCAATAAATCTTGCTATACTAATAACCTTGCCATAAACTAGCTTTTAAAAATCATTAAAATGCTAGATCCTAGTAATAGAGGCAAAATGACACATTATGTCAGAAAATCAGGTCTGGAGGTCTATCTCCTCCTTCAGTAAACCTCCAGTATTTCACCATCTGTCACCTTGTTGTCAGTAAGCTCTGAGCTAGCTGTCTTTCAAACAGAAACAGGAAAAAGCATGATTCTGACTGGCTAATCTTGTTTCTAATCATAGTAGCTGGTCCCCAGTAAAATATAATTTACCTAAATAAAAGATGTATTCATTTGACATTTGGGGGAAGTTAATATGAAATCACAATGATGACGCTGATGAAATTTTATGAATATCATTATAGCACATGTTATTTGGCATTAAATAATGTTTTTGTGTAGTAACTATATTAATATTATAAAAATTGTGGCATGTTGCAATTAAACTTTCCTTCTCCTCCAGACTTGAGTCTATTCTGGCCAAATGCATTTGTGCCTGTATTTCGCCACTTATAATTGTATTTGTAGAGAATAAGAAAGCACATAATAGACAAATAAATAAGTAAGAGAGAGAAGTATAGTGTATACAAGTTGTTCAGTGTATAGAAGCGTGTTCACCTCTATTGCGTTCTCTTCTTATCTCTGTCAGTTCATGGGTGAGTTACTGTTATGCTCCGAGACAGGCATTGTCTGCGACCTGCTATGACATCACCGTTGTGCATGCAGGGCTGCTTTGAGGGCTTAGCACCGGTTTGTGTCTCCCTAGACACGTGTGTATTTGTGTGTGAGAGAGAAATAGATAAAGAAAGAGGGTGAGAGGATGTTAAAATGTATGTTAATAATCCCACAAATGTTACAATAATATTTGTACCTTTTAGAAACTAGAAGGAAGTGAAATCACTAATTCAGTGATTCAACAAGTTCAAATAGTTCTGGTCATCTGCGTCTATACTCATAGTACTCTCATCAAAACTGATTGTTATTATGTCAAGACATGATTTAGTGCCTGAGGTGCCCAAGTCAACATGACAGAGACATAAACCTTGAAAGGCAAAAAGAATAAAGGATTTGCATGTGCTTGTATGATAATTGCTGCCTTTGTTTAATGGCATATCTTTTGTGTTTTGATGTGTTTATATAAAACACAGTTGAGTGTTCTTAAAAACGTGTGCATCTGTGCATGAGTATTAGTCTCAACTACGTGGATAATGAAATTTGGATTGTGCGTGCAAGACTGTGTGTGTGTGTGTGTGTGTGTGTGTGTGTGTGTGTGTGTGTGTGTGTGTGCGCGCGCTTTAGAGAGGACAGAAACCTGAGGCCAGCTCAAAGCTGCAGAGGCCACGTGAAGAGCGGGCATTTGCTGTCTCAGGTTGCGTGTTTACCTGCGCTTCCTCCCTGCTGAACTTTTGGCCCCTAAGTACAACCGGCAGCCTCCTGCCTCTCCACACCTTTTCTTCATCCTCCCTCCCTCCTTTCCTTGCTACTTCACTTCCTCTCTCACTTCTTATCCCACTAATTCTCCTTCTCATTCCTTCACGTCTTTACCAAAATTTCCATTCATTCTCCCGCCCTCACCCCCTGAAAGCGAGCCTCAGACTTCCACTATTTGGTTACGTTTCTTTACTCTCTTTCCTTTCCTGCATGTTTCCTTGTTACTTGTCCTTTCCAAAGGCAAAAGGCATCACCCTTCTCCACCATGGTTTTGGTGTGTCCTTTTTTCAAGAATAGGTCAGATCCCACCACCCATAACAGTAATCCTAACCCACTCTAACTCACAGTGGACAAACCTGACTTTCAAGTCCCACTCCTGGGTGATATATCCTCAGCTTGGTGTGTGTGTGTGTGTGTGTGTGTGTGTGTGTGTGTGTGTGTGTGTGTGTGTGTGTGTGTGTGTGGGGTAGAGAGAGAGGGCGAGAGAGAGAAACAAACATGAAGAGGTTTTGCAAGGCACTAGTGCCTGGGTGGGGCCTGAATGCCACCCAGCTGAGCAAACCTCTGGCTGCCACAACAACATTTTCTCGCTTTTCACCTGCTCTCCCATTCTTTCTCTCGCCTGTTTTCTCTTCTAATCCACAGTCTCTCTGAGCCCTGCCTCATCGCAGGAAATAGGAGGAGAAATTCACCGGACTGAGAGAAAGGCCTAGGAACGTAGGTGGATTATTCTCTTTGTTTGCTCTGAATTTGAAAAGGGAAAAACAGAACGCAGATGTATTCTTAGTGTGGTTTGGAGGTAATGTATCTTTTTCAGCTCTAAAGAAGACCGGTTGAGGATGCAGCATGGGCGTTTCAGTGCAAACAAAAGAGATGAACTTTGATGTTGGATCTGTCTTTAGTGGTATTGCACTATAATATTTAACCTTTTGAAGTTTTGTTATAGGCCCTTTATTTATTGCTATCTAGGAATTTAACTCTAATATTCCTCTCTCTCTCTCTCTCTTTATAGGTGTAGGTTGGTTCTATGTCTCTACAGGTTGAGGCCTGACAGACGTGCAAGACCTGCTACCATGTGGACTCCTCCACCTCAGCCTGCAGACATGGCAAGATCTCACACACGCACACACAGAGTTTATGCACTCATTCATGCATCCACCATTTGCATGAATGGGCTGATAAAGTTATGCCCCCAGTTAGACAAACGCATGTTGCAAAGCGTAATACTGTATTTTTTCCCCCCCAGTTGAGTTAAAGATGCATTCTTGGAAAGTCTATCTAGCCAACAACATGAACTATAAAGTACACAAATGCAGTTCTACTACATACCTGTAACTCACAAGCATATGCATTGTTTTGTCATGTGGCTAACATATCCATCCCCATAACACTTCATTGAGTTTCCCATGCACACACAAATACTGTACATGCACGCCTCTCTCTCTCCAGCACTCTGGCTAGCACACTGAGGAAAAGATTACGGCAGTTATATTGGCTATAAATCTTCATGCTAGACACCTGATTACTATCTTTTAAGTTTTTTTTTCCTCTCTTCCGCCCCCATACTTAATGACACAGAATGTAATGAGTAGTGCGTGCAGAAAGCTGGCGTGGTAACTGTGTGTTGCATACCTGTTAAGGGTGTTCTCCCACAGACAGAGTGAAAAAGTAAGGGAAAGGGATGCAGAGAGAGAGAGAGAGAGAGAGAGAGAGAGAGAAACTAAGAGTGAGAGCAAAGCAAATATCTCAAGTAAACTTTAAATCTATTAAATGGCCTGATGATTTATGCTCTCTTGCATCACGTGTTTTGAAATATAACTTGAAAACTTAGTTATCATATAAAATTGTGTGTGTGTGTGTGTGTGTGTGTTTGTGAATGAATGTGTGGATGCATGTATACATGTTTTTGGCCTTTGGGTCTTCCTGTGACTCACTCCCATGAGGTAAACCCAGTAAAGCTCTCCTAGTCCTCTCTAATTCCTCATTAGCTCACGGCAGACTGTCTCAGGGGGATTTGCACTGCTTGTGGTGGTGGTGCTGTGTGTGTATGCGTTAGTTCAGGCTCACGGGATTTGAACACGAAACACTATGGGGCTTCTTGGTGGGAGGCTGCGGCAGGCCAGGTGTGTGTTCACTGCCAGGTGTGTGTATATACCAGGTTCAGGAGCAAGGGATAAGTATGTCAACACAATAGTGTGTTAAGCAGCATTCAGTTTGGGATTATACATGGAAAGGAAGAAACAGTGAATGAGAGAGAGAGTGAGAGTGAGACAGAGAGAGGGAGAGAAATATCGCTCTTATCGCTGTCTGAATCAGTGTTTCTTCACTTCAGTTTATCAGCTGAATTTCTAACATAAAATGTAATAATACAAATAATAATGATACAACTGGATGTGAGCCAAGATAATAATAATAATAATAATAATAATAATAATAATTTATATCTTCAATTTAATGTTATTATTATTATTATTATTATTAGTAGTAGTAGTAGTAGTAGTAAATATAATAATAATAATTATTATTATTATTATTATAAATATAAAATTATATATCTAATAGTTTATAAATTATTATTATTATTATTATTATTATTATTATTATTGTACACTTCATTTCTTTGTTTATATGGCACAATAAGGATTTATAAATATATAAGAAGCGGAATGTCCTTATTACTCAAATGAAAATGGTGTCTTTGATGGTTTGGAGATAAATGATACATATCAAGTTTGTAGTGAGAATGTGCCATATCATCTTAGAGCAGATGAGCACAACCCAGTTTCAGCGATGTGATGTTCAGGAGGAGACATTCCCCTCCTGCCACCGTCCCCGTAACTACTATCCAACTTGAAGCTTTTCAAATAGGACAAAGGAGAAGGCGAGAGGTGCCACACTTGTGTAGTCTCACCACTGCTTATTTGATATTACCCTGTTTGTCTTGAGTGTTAAAGTTAGTCAAAGTTTGCTTTTCCTGTTGGTTCTTAACACAGGCCAACAGATCTGCCTCCTCAGTGTGACCTTTGTGTTTGACCTGTCTCACAACCTCGAACCACAAACACACTCCAGCCTGACAGACAATGTGATCCTGTTCAGTACTAATCTGTGATTTATAAACATGTGTTTTTTTTCTTTGTTATGTTATTGAACATGAGAGTTCTGCATATTATTCTGTCTTAAAGAGCAGATTGTAGTGCCATGACTTATTTTAAAGGCATTAAATGACTAACTTTCTCAACACTGTTCAGTAGCTCCTACCAGTGGAATGATCTGATAGTGCAGCCGGAGATCCACGGAGCAGGTCAGCTGGATTATTCCACATGATGAGGCATGTACAAGAACATGGGAATTGAAGAGTTTCATTTCATAACAATTATTGTAGACGCAATAATACATGATTGTCTAGAATACGTTTTTCTGTACAAGCAATATCTTGTGAGTCTCTTTATTTGATAAGCTAGCAGTTAAAAGCATGAGACACACTTTGGACATAAGGTAAATATGAACATAACAGGGACAGATTTTCCCTCATCAGACGTACTCGCCTTTGGGAAATCAGGCCATCATATGAAATTGTAGGTGATTTTCCCCCTCTTTTCAGTTGCCATCTCTCAGCTTTTACTTACTTTGTCAGACCTGTGCCAGTGTTTCCTGATAATTGAGTAATTACATGTAAGAGATAGCACTCCTACAGTGCTACATTCCTAATCGCACCGGCTGGTCTCCACTGCAGAACAGTCGGAGGCTAAACATGCTCGTTTAACTAGGCCGTAAGTGCCACTTTTGTCTGTATCTCTGTGTGTGTGTGTGTGTGTGTGTGTGTGTGTGTGTGTGTGTGTGTGTGTGTGTGTGTGTGTGTGTGTGTGTGTGTGTGTGTGAGATGTCCTGTAATTAACTGCCCCCATTTGTATGCACAACAAATGAGTCCAAGGACAGCGATTTTCAGCTTTTAAAAGATGACCAACTGTTACATAGAAGCTCACAGCTGATGACAGGATGATCATGCACAATTTACATGTTAGTGAGGTATGTTTGGCATAATAAAAATGTTTTGTGCTTCAAGCTATAGTTGCACACACAACTGAAATGTATATTGCTTTGAAAGCCCGACAGATACGTATGTACATTTTTGACGGTAATTGACTGTAATGTTCATGTCACTCCAGTGCATCCATAGATGTCCTATAATCTCACACAGGCTCCTCATTGTAATCCCCCACAGTGAGATTTCTCTCCCAACAGTTAGCTAGCCTACTTTTGAAAACACACCCACCCACCCACCCACCCACCCACACACACACACACACCGGTTGCTTGGAAAGTCTGAATCAGGGTTCAGACTCTCAGCCTCCAGTGGGGATCTAAATATTCCGTTACCGTCTGCGTTTTCATGCAATTGTCCAAAAACAGGACGAAGAGCTGTAAACGATAGACCAGTGGAGGCATCATATAATGTAGCAGACCTACACACACAAGTCTCAGTCTCCTTCTCACTTACATGTTTTCTCTCTCTCTCTCTCTCTCTCCTCACTAACACACAATAATCTCTCAGGACATCCCTTGATATCCCATAAGAACCCCACCCCGGAGGAAGAGTAACCCGAGAGCCAATTTCTCAGGGTCAGTGTGTATTACAGGCCAACAGATAACTTTACTGTCTTACCCAGTGACCCAGGAAACACCCATAAGTTTCCTCATATTAGCTATTAGCTTGAGTCTTCACACATGCACCCGGAAAAACAGTGTAGAGGGCCATTTTCATTCCCTGGGCCATAATATCCACTGATGTAATGTGAGAGATAGTGATCTTTTATTTGCTGATTTATAAAATGAGGATGTAATATGAGTGAGTTTAAGGGGGAGTTGGGGGGGGGATGAAGCAGCGTTGCTGAAATCTACAGTGCTTCATACCTTTCAGCTTCATTAAACCAATTTCACGCCGAGCTGAGCTAAGAGAGGAAGCGCGGCAGCACGGCGGCCACAACAATGGCACCTTGGAGGGACGTGGCAAAAAAGTAAATTAGGTAGCACTTCACAGGCAGCAAATTAAAAACGGAAAGTTGGAGAGGAAAAAAGTTGAGGGCGAGATGATTATGTCTTTATTGTGCCCTTCTCTGTTTAAGAAAAAAAATCTCTCCTTTCCATTTGGTGGCCATCTTTGACCCCCACCCTTATAAGCTGGGCTGATTCAGGGAAATAATGATCTATTACTTGTGCTGTAATTGGTTTCTAAGATAGCTTTGCCAAGAAAAGCTACTCATAGCTTTCAGTGTTTTTTTTTTTTTGTCACATAATTTGGTTCTTATCTGTAGTACTGTATGTATGAGAAAACAGAATAAATTAAATGATAATGTGGATGTTTACTGTCACTGACCTTATGAGCTAAAGGGTTTCATGCCTGATACTAACAGTCCTGCTGATCAGCTCAATCTATTAAGGTTTTTTTCTTATTTTCTTTTTTTTAATTTTCAATTTTTGTTTTCGAACATTGAGTATCTTTTCACCATTGTGGTTCTCATGTTTTGGAGCTGTGTGTATGTGTCGTCAATGAAGCTGTAGTAATGTGAAACTGGGAAGCATGGAAGCAGTACTGTAAACAATACACAGTCATTAACAGTGTGAAACCAGACACTGACTGTGGTGAGAAGAATGTTCTGTACTCTCTCTCTCTCTCTCTCTCTCTCTCTCTCTTTCTGCCTGTCTATGTTTTTGCTCACAAGGATAAGCTGTGTGTGAAGAATGAGTTTATTCTTATTTTCATTATTATTTATATCTGTTGTTGAGCTATACATTGCTCAGATTAAGACAGGGTCCGGGTCAGGGTAAGACTGTGCACAAGCAAGCACGTATTAACGTGCGATTTTAGAAGTTGTAGCTTTTGGTATATGAAGTCCAACAAAATTGCTCCCATTCTATGGATTTTGTGTGGGACAGACACAATATTCTATTTCTTTGTTTCATTTCATGTAAATCTGCCTCTGTATCGATATATGTGATTATGTCTCTTGTTTTTTACAGTGTCCGTGTGCTTGGATGCTTCATTAAGCAGGCCATTGCCTGTATGCACACATGCTCTCGTACCCTCACACAATGCCTTCAGCAGCAGCGAGACTTTAGTGCTAGTGGCCTGCTGGCTTTACGAGGCAGACGGATCCTCCTTGCCATAAAGCTATTAGTCAGGAACAATGGGGGCAGGTGCGAGGCCTTCCTCAAGTGCTCACCTGCACCCTGAGCCCCATTCGCCCCATTCACAGCCCACTCTCGCTTACTTCACAGATCACTCCACACTTTCTTTCAGTCTCTCTCTCTCTCTCTCTCTCTCTCTCTCTCTCTCTCTCTCTCTCTCTCTCGTAACATCTCTGTATGTGAGGAGATGAGAAGGATAAGTTGGGAAAAGAACTTGCAATACTGATGGAAACAATCTTTGGTTGTGGTTTTTTTTTTCCCCCCAAGATGTCCAGTAGAAGCTCTACGTTTCAGGACGATTTGGACAAGAGTAAAAGACTGTGGACTGATTTTATGATCTATGAACTGTTTATTTGTCTTAATTCCCCCAGAATATCTGCTTACTGTAATTCATTGCTTCACCAAATCAGTAGAAATTGTGATAGAAATAACACTTTCAGTGAGTACTTTAATGAATGATTAGCCTGTAATCCCCCCCAATATTTAATATCTAATTTGTCTCATTTATAGTAATGCCCAAGAATAACTATTTACTTAGCTTAGCACAGAAATCTCAGCAGATATCTATCTACGCAGACTGAAAGCAATATTTTGTCCTGCCAATCACAAACTCAGTCTAATCGAATAACCAAAGTGCAGGTTACATAGCAGAATCTAGACAAAAGATGTTACTCCTGTCTAGTAATTTGCACGCATAGATAATTATTCTACAATATATGTGGATATACTGTATATGTCCTCATAATATAGGGTCATTAGGTAATAGGTAAATTTTATACAGATCATCAGGAAGAAAAAGTATCATTGGGTAAAGCGGAAGGCACATGCAGTGGGGTTGAAAAGTCTGAGAGTGCAGAGAATTTTTTTTCTTTCAAAACTGGAAATAAATCTAAAGGTTTTTACTATTTTAAAACAAAGAAAATACATTTTCGATAGCTTGACTATTCACTATCCAAGATTCTGGACGTTTTCTCAGTTGCTATTTAAATTGATGCAAATTTATGATATTGAGTTACCAGATTTTCTTTGAGTCTTATCTCTTCCACTGAAGCTGTTCAGATGACACTGTGATGATCTGACACTGTCTGTTTCATACTGATTCTCAAATTCATGTCAATTCTAGCAGAATGATTCGAAGTGTACCATTTGAATTTTGCTCAGTTTTTCATTCTCATTCTCTCTAGCCACTTTATCTTGTTCTACAGGGTCGCAGGCAAGCTGGAGCCTATCCCAGCTGACTACGGGCGAAAGGCGGGGTACACCCTGGACAAGTCGCCAGGTCATCACAGGGCTGACACATAGACACAGACAACCATTCACACTCACATTCACACCTACGGTCAATTTAGAGCCACCAATTAACCTAACCTGCATGTCTTTGGACTGTGGGGGAAACCGGAGCACCCGGAGGAAACCCACGCGGACACAGGGAGAACATGCAAACTCCACACAGAAAGGCCCTCGCCGGCCACGGGGCTCGAACCCGGACCTTCTTGCTGTGAGGCGACAGCGCTAACCACTACACCACCGTGCCGCCCTATTTTGCTCAGTTTCTTGTTGTTAATATAATTTGCAATATAAAAAAAGAGTTTAAAAAAAAGCATCTTCACTTGATATCCCACACTTCTGGAACCGCACTGTACATGCATTACATTATAGTTGCATGTATAATCAAATAAAGTGATTATATTATAAGTAACATTTCATAAGTAATACGCAGGTTATCTCATATGTTGCTGCCTGAATCGGAGAGAGAGAGTCAATTAGTTAGACAAACTAGCAGGAAGCAGTGAGTCAGCTGTGTTGTGGGATGCAGAGAGCGAGACAGGTGGACAGCACACGAGCAGTTACTGTATGGGATAGACAACAGGAAGACAGACAGACGGACATGGAAAGAGACAGGCCTGTGGACAGGCAGCAGCAGGGGTAGGAGCCTGAGTGTCCGCTCTAGTGGCAGAGGAACAGATGTGTGGTGAATCTTTAACTTCCCTCACTCCCCACTGTCACTGCATCTGTGCACAGCCCCGCCTGGTCAGTGGAGCCCCCTCCTGTGTGAAAAAATGAACAATAAGAGCCTACCGGTATGCTTATTGATTAACGCTGTCCTCCCTGGATTACTGATATTTAATAGGAATTAGTTGGATCATTTAGTCTCAGGGCCTGTTGAATGCCTGCTGGAACTTTTATCCAGTTTGATCTGAATCTAAAGGAATGGATCATTTGTTTGTTTGTTTGTTTGTTTGTTTGTTTGTTTGTTTGAAATCGAACACTCCTCCTGAATTAGTTTGAAATCATTATGGGCTGATGAACAGCTTAAGGAGGCCAGATAGCTGGTACTGTGAACAATATAATCCAAACACTACCTAAAGTGATGACATGCGTCTGTATTAATATCATAACCATAAGAATGCAAACTGTTGCTTGGATTAATGTCACAGCCTCATTAGTGCGTGACAGGTATTTAACCATCACACAGAGTGTAAAAGCTTAAGTATACTGAAGCAGCATCATGTCTGATTGTCCCCTCTCTAACCCCGTATGTGAAATAACAGCGATGTCACTTGCATAATACTCCATAAGTAGCGTTTTATTGTCATTTATGTGATCAGCCCTAATCCCCTTAGACGTCACACAGTAAATAGTAGGGGGAAAGCTATCTTTCCATAGTGCGCTCTTTCTCTCCTGCTCCAGCACCCGTGGTTTATTTTAATTGAAAATTAGCAAAACAAAACAAGGGCAAGAGGCTCCCTGAATGACCCCCCCCCCCTACACATACACACACACACACACGCACACACACGCACACACACACCCTTTCCCTGGGAGCTCCTGGGCCGTTGAATAATGCATATGGGAGAGAGTAAACAGCAGCGGTGGCTCTGGCCCCGGAACAATGGACCCGCTCTGATTTTATTAGCGAGCTGTCAATCCTCCCCCAGCCTGGGAAGCGTGGGACTGCGGCCAGGAGGCAGCTGCTGACCGCCTCACACTGACCTGCGTGCTCGGGCCCAATCCAGCCGGCTGCTTACACACATCCTGCATGCCTCCACACACCCCACCTTGACACACACAAGAATTAGTGGCTGACCATATTTCTCTAGCTAACCAGACCTTTACAAAAGCTAAATGTTGTAAAGTGATATAATTAGGCTTCAATGATTGGAAATTAGAGCCTAATATAGCCTAATATCCTGCATACCTATACACACCCTTCAGGGACACAAACACACACATCCTGATCATCATCGAATGATGTTACTTCAAAAGAGGACAGCTCAACCTTGTTTTAACCAAAACAACCAAATAAGTAATGTTAGATTGTTAAAGTAGAACATTTAATGCGTAGAAAATATGTATGGGATTATTGTTAATACTATTTATAATTGTGACGTTGCAATCCTGACATTCATTCTCGTTTCTATTTGCGGCTTGTGGGACAGTGAAGGGTCACAGGGGACATTTCGAAACTTCTTTCCTTCTCTTTCATGCTCTCCTTCAGCTATTGAGATTCCAATCCTGCTTCTTGGCTTTGGCCCGCAGTTGTTGCCATGCCAACCAGCAAATTGGTTAGCAGGATGAGTAATGATGGGATGTGGTGGAGCTGGAAGGAACCAACAAAGAACTTATTACAGCTGGGTCTTTTCATAGGGCGACCATTGTTGTCAAGTGTACCTGATATTAACCTGCCTCAGCCAGGGCTTCCTATCCTCATGAGCTGTGTGTGTGTGTGTGTGTGTGTGTGTGTGTGTGCGCGCGCGCTGCTAGAAAGGCGGAATGTTCTGAATGTCCTGATTGCACTTCTTTGCTCTCATCAACTTACCTGCCTTACTGTAATGTGCACAGAGACACTTTTTTTTTTAGACTAAATAGAAAACTGATTTCGGTTTCACCTTACAGTACTGGGTCCACTTCCAAACAAATTCACCAGAACAGCCTTTCCTACACTACTTGTCCCACCCTGGATAACCCCTCAGCCTGCAACACTTTGGGAATGTATTAATTTCCTGGTACAAGAAGTGCACAGATTTTTAGCTCAGTCGTCCAGAACATAGTTTCTGCAAATAAACAACAAGTTTTGAGTAAAACACGGTTGCATGACGTGATTGGAAAACATTTGAGACAAACCAGAATGAAGCCACAGATTTTTTTAATCAAGTGTACACTGTATTTACAAGTGTATTTATGTCAGAAATGATGAATAAATATTTACGTCGGAAGTGAGATCAGTGCATTCTAAGAATGTACCTATACACGGTTTTGAGGATTTATATTAGGAAACATTTCAACAACATTGTTCTGACTTTATTACAAATGAAAACATACATTTATATATGAAAAATAATTAAAGTTGATATTATTGCTGTCAAGAAGGTCCTGGGTTTGAGCCCCGTGGCCGGCGAGGGCCTTTCTGTGTGGAGTTTGCATGTTCTCCCCGTGTCCGCGTGGGTTTCCTCCGGGTGCTCCGGTTTCCCCCACAGTCCAAAGACATGCAGGTTAGGTTAACTGGTGACTCTAAATTGACCGTAGGTGTGAATGTGAGTGTGAATGGTTGTCTGTGTCTATGTGTCAGCCCTGTGATGACCTGGCGACTTGTCCAGGGTGTACCCCGCCTTTCGCCCGTAGTCAGCTGGGATAGGCTCCAGCTTGCCTGCGACCCTGTAGAACAGGATAAAGCGGCTAGAGATAATGAGATGAGATTATTGCTGGGTCAAAGTTCCAGAGTCCTTTAATCCTGAGCTTTGGTTACTTGAGTTATATATTTGGGATATTCACCATGTCTGTATGGGTTTTCCTAGAGGTTCTCTGGTTTCCTCCTGCCTCTAAAAAAAACTTGCCAGTTTGTGGATCGGATGTACTAAATTTTGATAAACCGGTGTCCCATCCAGGGTGTATTATCTCCTCATACCCAAAGTTCCTGGGATATTTTCTAAAGCCACCATGACCCTGGTCAGAATAAAGCAGTTGCTGAAGATCAATGAATACATTTTATATACATTACAAATTGATGTATAAATCTATACATTTTTTAAATTTATATTTTCATACAGTATGCAAACAGGGGCGGCACGGTGGTGTAGTGGTTAGCGCCGTCGCCTCACAGCAAGAAAGTCCGGGTTCGAGCCCCGTGGCCGGCGAGGGCCTTTCTGTGCGGAGTTTGCATGTTGTCCGCGTGGGTTTCCTCCGGGTGCTCCGGTTTCCCCCACAGTCCAAAGACATGCAGGTTAGGTTAACTGGTGACTCTAAATTGACCGTAGGTGTGAATGTGAGTGTGAATGGTTGTCTGTGTCTATGTGTCAGCCCTGTGATGACCTGGCGACTTGTCCAGGGTGTACCCCGCCTTTCGCCCGTAGTCAGCTGGGATAGGCTCCAGCTTGCCTGTGACCCTGTAGAACAGGATAAAGTGGCTAGAGATAATGAGATGAGTATGTAAACAATTTTATAGCTTTATCCCATTAGCTGGAAATATCTCACTAAGGTTTAGGAAATAGACAGGAAAATTAAAGGGGAACTGAAGGCAAATTTTTTATTATCAAAATTCTATTTATCTAATTTTATAAAATATAGGAATGCATTTTTGATAGCTATTTTGTCACTGCTATAGCAAGTTATGAGTGTTTGAAATATGCTCTGTAATATATCAGTCCATATGTCAAAGCAATGGCCATAAACGATTCACTGAGACCTGTGCGAGACTTCATAGGACGGAAGTAAAACGTACAGTGGAAATCAAAGTGACCAACATCTGCCAATGTTGTCAAAAGACGCGCGCGCCCTCCTTCGAATGCTGATGTAATCAAGCCGGAAGTTTTCCCTGCGTCCAAAATCACTCCCTACTCACTATATAGGGCGCTATATAGTGGGGATGCCATTTTGTAGTGTTGTCTAAAACCTTAATGAGGATTATGTGGGAAATGCGCTCAGTATAATATGTATTTATCACAAAAATACATGCATGTATTTATTATTTTGAAAACCCACCAGCTGCCTGATCTGGCACGTATTAATTGTGCGACAGTAATGACGTACGTACCAGCACAACGGATTGATCCTTATCCTGTCGTCTTTCCAACTCTTCTCTACTCCATGTTGGTTCGAAGTCGTATGGAATAATCTCCATCACTGATGAAGCTGGCAAATCTCAGAATTAATCTAAATTGGAATGATATGATGAGCTGGCTGCTGTGTAAACAGTTTTCAAAACACTTCATGTTTGAAGTCTCGCACAAGTCTCGTGAAGATCGCGCAGATAAGCGACGCCTGCCGTGGACCAAACAAACTACATTCAACATGGCTAAAAACCGAAAAGGCTGATAAGTGTAATATAATATACCAATACGAGTCATGATATAAGGTTAATAAAACCGAAAATGTAATTGAATAACACATTAATTAAGAAATAAAGCAAATTTAAAAATGACTACAGTTCCCCTTTAATGCTTGTGTCTAGCAGTGTTGAAAAGTATACCTAATGAGACAGAACGTAGAAGAAGAAGCCTTTCTTTGTCACACGTACACTCAAGCACAGTGAAATTCCTCCACTGCATTTAACCCATCTGAAGCAGTGAACACACACAAGCGAGCAATGAGCACGCACGCACATACCCAGAGTAGTGGGCAGCTATGCTACGGCGCTTGAGGAGCAGTTGGGGGTTAGGTGCCTTGCTCAAGGGCACTTCTTCAGCCCAACCTTCAGCTCAAGGCTGCCCCATGTTAACCGAACCACATGTCTTTGAACTGTGGGGAAAACCGGAGCACCCAAACATGGGGAGAACATGCAAACTCTGCCAGGCTCGAACCCAGAATCTTCTTGCTGTGAAGTGACAGTGCTAACCACTGCACCACCATGCTGCCCACCACCACAGTGCTGCTGTGTTCCTGAAAAAGTGTTGGATGTCAGTTTGAAATTAGACCCATTAACTTGTTTGTTTTGGGTTTTTTTTTTCAATTATGGGATTAGTTTCAGTGCCTTTTGGGCAAAATAATTTGAAAATATCTTCCAAGAGTTGCTGAGACCTGAGAAATTGTGGACATAGTTCTATCATGAGAACATATACCCCAGTCACATCACAATGAAAACTGTATATTTTGCATGATTATACTGTAACGGTGTACTGTGAGAAGGGGAGTAAACCAATCAAACCCTTAATCTGTCCCCTGTTGACCAAGTAACATTTATGGAAATCATGTTATGGCTCCAGTGGGAATTGGAACCATCAGATTTATGTGTTGTGACCAGTTGTGACATTGCTGGCAGTGTGGTAAATGATGATGTAGTGATATTATGACGGAACTACTCATACTGCCTGAATGTAAAGCAACTGGCGACAAAATCACAACAATAAGCAAAGAAAACTTTGTCAGATACAGTGAGAGCGCTGTTTCCACAGGGGATACATTCCAAGACCTAACATGGATCGCCAAAACCAAAGATAGACGCATACCCTATATAAAGCTTGTTTTTCATATACATACATGTGCGCATACTATGATAAAGTTTCATTTATAAACTACACACAATAACATCAACAACAGGAATTAATAATACAACCCCAATTCCAATATAGTTGGGACACTGTGTAAACCATAAATAAAAACAGAATGGTAAGATTTGCAAATCATGAAAACCCTATATTTAATTGAAAATAGTACAAAGACAACATATCAAATGTTGAAACTGAGAAATTTTATTGTTTTCTGAAAAACGTGCTCATTTTGAATTTGGTGTCAGCAACACATTTCAGAAAAGTTGGGACAGAGGCAACAAAAGACTGAAAAAGTTGTGTTCTGCTAAAAAAGAAACAAAACTCTAATTTGGTTAATTAGCAACAGGTCAGTAAGATGATCGGGTATAAAAAGAGCATCCCAGAGAGGTGGAGTCTCTCAGAAGTAAAGATGGGGAGGGGTTCAGCGCTCTGTGAAAGACTGTTTGGCAAACAGTGCAACAATTTAAGAATAACGTAACATTCTCAGTGTAAAGCTGCAAAGAATTTGGGGATCACATCATCTATGGTCCATAATATCATTAAAGATTCAGGGAATCTGGAGAAATCTCTGTATGCAAGAGACAAGGCTGAAAACTGACACTGGATGCCTGTGATCTTCAGGCCCTCAGGAGACACTGCATTAAAAGCAGACACGTGTCTGTAGTGGAAATCACTTATGGGCTCAGGAACACTTCAGAAAACCATCGTCTGTGAAAACACTTCATTACTGCATCCATAAATGCAATTTAAAACCAAATATAAAAAATATCCAGAAACCCCGCCCCCTTCTCTTGGCCCCAGCTTTTTTACGATGGACTGAGGCAAAGTGGAAAACTGTCCCGAGGTCTGATGAATCAAAAATAGAAATTCTTTTTAGAAATCATGGACACCACATCCTCCAGGCTAAAGAGGAGAGGGACCATCCGGCTTGTTATCAGTGCACAGTTCAGCAGCATCTGTGATGGTATGAATCGGCATTAGTGCACATGACATGGGTAGCTTGTATATCTGGGAAGGCATCATTAATGCTGAATGATATAAACCAGTGGTTCTCAAACTTTTTTCACCAAGTACCACCTCAGAAAATACTTGGCTCTCCAAGTACCACCATAATGACCAACATTAAAATACAGTAGCGTAGTAGGTCTAAGTATTCATTAAAAACAAGGCAGAGGTTTTATTTAACAAGTATATTTAATATTGTTGGCCACTGTAACATTACACACAGTACTTTGAACAGTAACACTGTGTTTAAATATAGGAAAATAAAACACTGTACTTAAATAATGAATCAAATAAAATTAATTGCACATAAAAGTGAAATAAACGTTGTACTAAAATAAATATTAAGAGTTCTTAAATATTAAATGAAAATGTACTTAAAAGTTAAATAACTGTACTGTTCTTAAATGTTAAGTAAAAAAAAAGTACTGTACTTGATGTACTTGAAAAAAATCAAAACAGGCTATGCATAGCTGCAGTTCCCCGATTGTGTGCGGCTTACCGGCTCTGGCGATCAGGAGGCTGGTACGATATGAAGCTTCCTGTGCTTTGGCTACAGGTGTACCATAGGACAGAATGGTGGACTTGGACTGCTTCAGTTCATCACGTTTTCGTAAAAAAAAAAATCCATTGGTTTGTCCTTTAGTGCTGTGTTTGGTTGTAAGATGCCGTTTGAGATGCGATGGTTTCATGGACTCATTGCTCAGAACGTCCCCGCATACAACACACTGCGGCCTGGGCAGCTCCTCTGTCCCGCTCCAAATGAATCCTAGTTTTATGTATTTTTCGTCATACTTCCTCCTCACTGGTTTCTGCTGTTTGCTAGCAGTTCTGGGGCTGGTTTTGCCACTGTCGTTAGCATCTGCGCTCGGCTCACACACGTCCTCTTCAGTTCTCCCTCTCTCCTGATCCACGCTCCCATTCACGGATTTAAGCCACGACAGTAATTTTGTCGTACCACTAGAATGGAGCCCGCGTACCACTAGTGGTACGCGTACCACAGTTTGAGAATCTCTGATATAAACACATTTCAGAGCAATATGCTGCCATCTGGACAAAATCTTTTTCAGGGAAGGCCTTCCTTCTTTCAGCAAGACAACGCCAAACCACTTTCTGCACATATTAAAACTGCATGGCTCTGTAGTAAAAGAGTCCAGGTGCTAAACTGGCCTGCTGCAGTCCAGACCTGTCTCCCATTTAAAACATTTGGTGCATTATGAAGCACAAAATACGACAAAGATGTGAGACCCCGAACTGTTGAGCAATTGAAATTGTATATCAGGCGAGAATGGGACAACATTTCTCTTTCAGAACTACAGCAACTGGTCTCCTCAGTTCCCAAATGTTTACAGAGTCTTGTTAAAAGTAGAGGTCATGCAACACAGTGGTAAACACACCCCTGTCCCAACTTTTCTGAAACGTGTAGCTGACATCAATTCAAAATGAGCATAGATTTTTCAAAAAACAATAAAATTTCTCAGTTTCAACATTTGATATGCTGTCTTTGTACTATTTTCAATGAAGTATAGGATTTCCATGATTTGCAAATTATCACATTCTGTTTTTATTTACAGTTTACACAGCGTCCCAACTTTTTTGGAATTGGGGTTGTAAAATAAAACACTTAGAACAATATACTGTAGTAAAGGTTATGTGAATATGATCTCTCTCGCTCTCTCTCTCTCTCTCAAATGAAGACGTTTCTGACATTTCCACCTTTATTTTTATATTTTTATTAAGTGGTAAATAAAGGGTGGCATGGTGGTATAGTGGTTAGCACTGTTGCCTCACAGCAAGAAGGTTCTGGGTTTGAGCCCAGTGGCCGACAAGGGCCTTCCTGTGTGGAGTTTGCATGTTCTCCCCGTGTCTGCGTGGGTTCCCTCTGGGTGCTCCAGTTTCCCCCACAGTCCAAAGACATGCAGGTTAGGCTAATTGGTGGCTCTCAATTGACTGTAGGTGTGAATGGTTGTTGGTCTCTATTGGCCCTTTTCCACTACCCTTTTTCAGCTCACTTCAGCTCGCTTCAGCTCACTTCAGCCCGACACGGCTCGCGTTTCGACTACCAAAAACCAGCACGACTCAGCTCGTTTCAGCCCTGCTTAGCCCCTAAAACTCGCACCGTTTTGGAGTGGGGCTGAAGCGAGCCAAACCGTGCCGACTGAGGTTGGGGGCGTGAGCAGACACTCCCCTGTGCACTGATTGGTGAGGAGGAGTGTCCTCACATGCCCACACACGCCCCGCGAGCGCGCTGGGATCTGTAAACACCGCAAACCCGGAAGGAGAATAATTATGAATTACGAGAATTTCTGAAGCCTTATGCGCCTCGCCTCATCAATACGCTCTTGCCAGTATCTGTCCGCGTTGTCGGTGACAACAAGCCACAGCACCAAGACCAGCAACACTAACGACTCCATGTCCTCCATGTTTATTGTTTACTATTCGGGTCGTGAGACTACCGCTTAAAAGCTCACTGAATCAGTGACATACAGAGCATCGTGGACGAGTTCGCGGAGCGCAAGGCTCGTCGTATGCCCTTCAAATAATGCGCGCAGTAGGCTATTGATGTTTTATTATGAGCCATGTACAGTATGTCGCCGAATGTTTTTTTTGTTTGAGTTACATGTTCGTTTGAAGGACTTAATGTACAAAATAACATAGTTGCACCCCGGAGTGTTGAAATTGGTAAACACAGTGCATTCAGTGAGGTTTGCACCGCCCTCCTTTTATTTCTGACTCTTCCTGTCACCACTCTGAGCGCTCATTCGTATGCCCTTCAAATAATGTGCGCAGTATAGGCTATTGATGTTTTATTATGAGCCATGTACAGTATCCTAATGTTTTTTGTTTCTGAGTTACATGTTTGTTTGAAGGACTTGATGTACTAAATAACATAGTTGCACCCGGTAGTGTTGAAATTGGTAAACACCGCAGTTGCGGACATTTTGTAGCCTAAAATGATGTTATGATAAGCTTTAATAAAGGGCCCGGTCATTTGCCCCGCCCCCAGCCCGGCTCTGACTTGTTCCGCCACTGTCACTGATGTCACTGTTTGCGCTGCTTAACGACATCACATGACATCCACCCACTTTCGCTAACTCCACCCAATGTGTCCACCCACTTCCAGCCAGCACGGTTCAGCGCAGTTGTAGTCGAAATGCAACTCCAACAGCCCCGCTCAGCTCGACTCAGCTCGACTCGGCACGGCACGGCTCAGCCGCGTTTGTAGTGGAAAAGCGGCATATGTGTCAGCCCTGCAATGATCTGGTGACTTGTCCAGGGTGTACCCTGCCTCTCACCCATAGTCAGCTGGGATAGGCTCCAGCTTGCTCGCGACCCTGCACAGAATAAGTGGCTACAGATAATGGATGGATGGAGGGATGGAAAATAAAGACAAATGCAAGACAAACTAACATATGTGGGGTTTTATAAGTGAAAAAAGTAAAAGCAGGTGTGTGTGGTTAATGCTGTCTATAAGCAAGATGTGTGGGAATTGTAGTCAAGGGATAATCATGCTAGGATAAGCGGCTACAGATCATGGATGGATGGATAATCATGCTTGTATGCTTAAGTGAGTCAGTGGATACTTTGGTCCCAGTGTATAAGCAAAAATAACCTTTGCTTGAACAAAACAAATGTTCAGAAACAGGAAGAGCGCACTCTCGGCAGAGACGTGATGCAGCTCAACTTGTGTCTTGTTGCTAACTAACTAATGTCTCAGCTTGGGCTTTTCACAACACACTTGCCATCTCATGAATTACACCTCATATCTGGTCTCACAGGCTGCACAGTGGTGTAGTGGTTAGCGCTGTTGCCTCACAGCAAGAAAGTCTGGGTTCGAGCCCCGTGGCTGGTGAAGGCCTTTCTGTATGGAGTTTGCGTGTTCTCTGGGTGCTCTGGTTTCCCCTACAGTCCAAAGACATGCAGGTTAGGTTAACTGGTGACTCTAAATTGACCATAGGTGTGAATGGTTGTCTGTGTCTATGTGTCAGCCCTGTGATGACCTGGCGACTTGTCCAGGTGTACCCCACCTTTCGCCCGTAGTCAGCTGGGATAGGCTCCAGCTTGCCTGCGACCCTGTAGAACAGGATAAAGTGGCTAGAGATAATGAGATGAGATGAGATCTGGTCTCACATGGTGCGCATTCCATACCATTCCGTTAAATACAGTCGTGTGGGAATATGCAATAACCATGACTTTTCTGTTATGGAAGACCAAGTGGGAGGCGGCACGGTGGTGTAGTGGTTAGCACTGTCACCTCACAGCAAGAAAGTTCTGGGTTCAAGCCCCGTGGCTGACAGGGGCCTTTCTGTGTGGAGTTTGCATGTTCTCCCTGTGTCTGCGTGGGTTTCCTCCGGGTGCTCCAGTTTCCCCCACAGTCCAAAGACATGCAGGTTAGGTTAACTGGTGACTCTAAATTGACCATAGGTGTGAATGGTTGTCTGTGTCTATGTGTCAGCCCTGTGATGACCTGGCGACTTGTCCAGGGTGTACCCCGCCTTTTGCCCATAGTCAGCTGGGATAGGCTCCAGCTTGCCTGCGACCCTGTAGAACAGGATAAAGCAGCTAGAGATAATGAGATGAGATGAGATCTGGTCTCACATGGTGCACATTCCATAGCATTCCGTTAAATACAGTCATGTGGGAATATGCAATAACCGTAACTTTTCTGTTATGGAAGACCAAGTGGGAGGCGGCACGGTGGTGTAGTGGTTAGCACTGTCACCTCACAGCAAGAAAGTTCTGGGTTCAAGCCCCGTGGCTGACAGGGGCCTTTCTGTGTGGAGTTTGCATGTTCTCCCCATGTCTGCATGGGTTTCCTCCGGGTGCTCCAGTTTCCCCTACAGTCCAAAGACATGCAGGTTAGGCTAATTGGTGGCTCTAAATTGACCGTAGGTGTGAATGTAAGTGTGAATGGTTGTTTGTCTCTATGTGTCAGCCCTGTGGTGATCTGGTGACTTGTCCAGGGTGTACCCCGCCTCTCGCCCATAGTTAGCTGGGATAGGCTCCAGCTTGCCCTGCACAGGATAAGTGGTTACGGATAATGGATGGATGGAAGACCGAGTGGGAATGAAAATGTGTTCTCTATTCTGTGCGGTTTTTACCTCATACAATAACAGCTTACATATTTGAAAAGGGCTACACACACACAAACAAACATCAAACACCCCTCTGATTATGTGAGGAATCCCCACCCTCCCTTTGCTCCTACTGAGGTGTGAAAGGTGTAAAAGTGTTCAGCTACTGGGTCAGGAGTGGAGAGAGACAGAGAGATCAGTCATTGACGCAGGATGTTGTATTTGACGTTGGTTTAACAACCTCCTCTGTCCCGACCCCCAGGCAGGAGGGAGATGAGTGAGAGATAGTGGATTACACCATACCTGCTCCCCTGCCTGACCTATTGTTCTGCTTATCTTTAGTCTGGTCTATCTGCTGACCTGCAGCCTAGGAGGGAGGGAGGGAGGGAGGGAGGGAGGGGGTTATTATACCAAATTCAATACCTTCAACTTCATTTAGGGACTCTGGAGAAGTGCTGCACCTAATTAGTGTGTCAGCATATTGGTGTGAATACAAAAGCGTCTCGGTGTAGTTTCTGGTGTGTAATTGCTTGAGTGAATTCAGTGAAGAGGCTGAACTGGTGTTTCTCACCACAGAGAAAAAATATGCTGTGATGTGTTCAATCAATAGTATATACATTTTATGTGCTAGTTACACATGAGTAACATTGATATCACTTACATACTTGTAATGTATATGATATAGACCCTTTTCAGTCACGTGACCTTCGTAAACGCGACCGCCATTTTGGACATGTAGTGGACTTCGGCTCAAATCGGTTTGAATGCGAGGAAGGCGACAAACATAAAAGAAAAAGGAGCGAGATGCAGAAAACTGTATTTACTAGTTTACTGTAATTATGATCTGGCAGCTATTTACACCGGATCCAGTGTAAATAGCTGCCGGAGCCAACGTCCGAGGTTCCGGAGCGCGCGCGCTGGCTCCGGCCGGGCCGCGAGCGAGCGCGCTCCGGAACCTCGGACGTTGGCTCCGGCAGCTATTTACACTGGATCCGGTGTAAATAGCTGCCAGATCATAATTACAGTAAACTAGAATGGAATGTTAACAGCAATGTAATGCCTTTTCTGGCTAATTTTATTCGTCTTACCTCCAACAAAGTGGTCACTACACAAGCGTTGGTATGCCGCTATCCATCTTCTCCGTCGGTCAGCATCTACCGGGATCCGATAAAATGATAACCCTTGCCTTGTTTGTTGATGGTTACTACATCCAGATGCACAACAATATAGTGGCATGATGGAAGTCTTGCTGAAAATAAACACTTTCTTTGCTGCCGTTCCTCAATGTTGGCTGTGGTAAACTACTGGTAGTACATGTCCAAAATGGCGGCCGCGTTTGTCGTGACGTCACGTGAAAAGGGTCCATACAGATGTAAGTTGAACTACAATTGCAGAGAAATGTTTTAATTAGGTGTTATCATGTGTACATTTTTTTTTTGCCTTCGTATTTTAACCACAATAATTTTTTGAGTTTATTATCAGTAGGCGTAATTAGTGAGCCTTTTCTTTTTACTTCCATTTAATTATGGTTCACGTGGCCTTTTTTCTTATCCATACAGCTGAAGCTGGTCTGTTCCCCAGTATCATCAGAGTGCCCTCATTGTCCATCAGTCTTCTATGTCTGGTCATGGGGCAGCGCTGCACCCAGCCACACTGTTCACCGTGGGAAGCAGCACATCAAGAAGGATTGTGCATATTTGGCTCAGGTAACATGGTGGGGGAGGGTAGGAACATGGATGGCCAGATGACAAGAGAGAGAGAGAGAGAGAGAGAGAGAGAGAGAGAGAGAGAGAGTAACCCTGAGGTGTAGGACTCAGAAAGGTGAGCATGAGCCTCTGAGCTCTCTATGTATTTATGTAAGCGTGCATGTTTACCCATATGCACATGTGCAGTCATGTTTGTGTTGTTGTGCACATACATGTGTGTCTGTGTGTGTCTTTGTGGGATGGGGCATCCCTTGGGAAATAGAACTGTGGGAATATGCGTGCCAAACAGGGCTACTGCTCCCAAGGGAGCACCTTTCCGGAAGCCCCATACACAGGCAAAAGGCGAAGGTTTCATGTGTACCAGGATTCCCTTACATTGCTATTTCGACAGCACTATTCTCCCTGTACAGTCCAACACACACGCACACACACACACACACACACACACACACAAAGCAGGTCAGCAGTGGCTCAACAGCCAGTAGCCCCTCTACTCCAGGAACAATATACACTCTTCCCCCGAGAGAGATGAGAGATGGACATGGTGTCACTCAAAGCCTAGTACTGCTCAACAAGCAGATCACTGAAAAGCCTTTTGTGTTAGTGTGTATGTTGGATGTTCAAGCTCTTATCACACTCTACTTGAACAATCATTTTTGTTTTGAGAAAAAAAAATTATTTGTTAAAGAATAAATACTAACCAGGCAATTGATTTGTTGGACAATAATAATAATAATAATAATAATAATAATAATAATCAGCATGGTGGTGTAGTGGTTAGCACTGTCACCTCACAGCAAGAAGGTTCTGGGTTCGAGCCCCAGCGGCCGGCGAGGGCCTTTCTGTGCAGAGTTTGCATGTTCTCCCCGTGTCCATGTGGGTTTCCTCTGGGTGCTCCGGTTTCCCCTGCAGTCCAAAGACATGCAGGCTAGGCTAATTGGTGGCTCTAAGGCCAAGTTTACATTAGACCGTATCTGTCTCGTTTTCTTCGCGGATGCACTGTCTGTTTACATTAAGCCGCCTGGAAACGCCGGGAAACGGGAATCCGCCAGGGTCCACGTATTCAATCCAGATCGTGTCAGCTCCGGTGCTGTGTAAACATTGAGATATGCGGATACGCTGTGCTGAGCTCTAGCTGGCGTCGTCATTGGACAATGTCACTGTGACATCCACCTTCCTGATTCGCTGGCGTTGGTCATGTGACGCGACTGCTGAAAAACGGCGCGGACTTCCGCCTTGTATCGCCTTTCATTAAAGAGTATAAAAGTATGGAAATACTGATGCAAATACTGCCCATTGTGTAGTTATGATTGTCTTTAGGCTTGCCATCCTTCCACTTGCAAGTGGTAAGTGATATGCGCTGGGATCACACACACAGCGGCTCAGTCCCGAATCACTGCTCGTGCGCTTCACTCGCGTGCTCTGTGAGCTGCGCAGGGCCGGAGTGCGCACCCTCCAGAGGGCACTCGCTGTTCAGGGCGGAGTGATTTGGAGCGCAGGATGCCTGCGGAGCCGAGCGTATCCGTGTATTGGTGTTGCTGTGTGCACGCAAATCGTGTACTGGTGTTGCTGTGTGCACACTAATCGTTTTAAAAACGTTAATCTGATGATCCGCTGATACGGTCTAATGTAAACATGGGCTAAATTGACCGTAGGTGTGAATGTGAGTGTGAATGGTTGTTTGTCTCTACAGTATGTGTCAGCCCTGCAATGATCTAGCGCCTCTCGCCCATAGTCAGCTGGGATAGGCTCCAGCTTGCCCGTGATTCTGCATAGGATAAGCGGCTACAGATAATGGATGGATGGGTGGATAATAATACATCGTTTTTTTTATTTACTGGACTACTTTATTGGTCATTTTTTCACCTAACCTCTATCCACCAAATCTGTAGCTCGTGTTCAATGACCACAGAAAATTCCTTCGAAACATTTTCCTGTCCTGAGAAACGTACCTATATCTCACTTATAATGGAAATCTAAGGGCGGCTGGTGAATTCCATCAATAAACAATATATCAATCAACTTCTAAACAATGTTTACACTCTAAAAATAAAGTAGGATAAGATGGATATGACAGAATATCTTCCGTGAGAACTGGTGGCTTTAATATTCATGTGGGGAGATTTTTGCTGGCATGGTTAGAGTCCACTCCAAAAAACTTTGAATTAATTTGCACTGGCACAGAGAAAAGTGTCAGTGCAAATTAATTCAAAGTTGTTGGTTTTTTTTCTGACTGATCACCTTTATTCTATGATGAAAAACTCCTATACTTATGAGTGCTTTGGGTTGTACATT
This sequence comes from Neoarius graeffei, assembly GCF_027579695.1. NCBI lineage: Eukaryota > Metazoa > Chordata > Actinopteri > Siluriformes > Ariidae > Neoarius > Neoarius graeffei. The sequence goes on from NC_083576.1 coordinate 49,693,440, forward strand.
CCAGGATGATGATATCAACCACCTCCCCATCTACAAGATATGAGGGCTTAATGAATGGTCTGATGAGGATGAAAATGATGTAACATATGTTTAAATTATGCATGTTTTATAGTGGGCGGCACGGTGGTGTAGTGGTTAGCGCTGTCGCCTCACAGCAAGAAGGTCCTGGGTTCGAGCCCCGTGGCCAGCGAGGGCCTTTCTGTGCGGAGTTTGCATGTTCTCCCCGTGTCCGCGTGGGTTTCCTCCGGGTGCTCCGGTTTCCCCCACAGTCCAAAGACATGCAGGTTAGGTTAACTGGTGACTCTAAATTGACCGTAGGTGTGAATGTGAGTGTGAATGGTTGTCTGTGTCTATGTGTCAGCCCTGTGATGACCTGGCGACTTGTCCAGGGTGTACCCCGCCTTTCGCCTGTAGTCAGCTGGGATAGGCTCCAGTTTGCCTGCGACCCTGTAGAAGGATAAAGCGGCTACAGATAATGAAATGAGATGAAATGAAATGAGATGTTTTATAGTGGTGTAGTGGTTACCACAGTCACCTCACAGCAAGAAGGTCCTGGGTTCGAGCCCAGCGGGCAGCAAGGGCCTTTCTGTGTGGAGTTTGCATGTTCTCCCCGTGTCTGCGTGGGTTTCCTCTGGGTGCTCCAGTTTCCTCCACAGTCCAAAGATATGCAGGTTAGGCTAATTGGTGGCTCTCAATTGACCATAGGTGTGAATGGTTGTTTGTCTCTGTATGTCAGCCCTGCGATAACTTGGCGACTTGTCCAGAGTGTACCCCGCCTCTCGCCCATAGTCAGCTGGGATAGGCTCCAGCTTGCCTGTGACCCTGTAGAACAGGATAAGCAGCTACAGATAATGGATGGATGGATGTTTTATAGTCATCAGATTTTAACCCAATTGGAAAACATATAGGAGAGTTTGGAGTGACATGTTAAACAGTGCTCTCCACTATCATCATCAGCCACCATCGTCACCAATCTTTTGGACAAATGGTGTTATTCAATCAAGTACAGGTCTAAAGACTTGTAGAATCTGTTCCAAGTCACACTGAAGCTGTTGGCTTGTAGAAGCCTAACGTCTTACTTACACACTTGATGTTGGTTTTTCTTTCACTATGTCTGTACCCAGTTTTATCCAACTTTCTAATTTGAGTTTTTGTGGTGTCCTTCAGTCAGTGGAGACTGGGAAACATTCATAAACCTGTATATGTTCTATTCTTGTTCTATGTGGGCAGCACGGTGGTGTAGTGGTTAGCACAGTCGCCTCACAGCAAGAAGGTTCTGGGTTCGAACCCAGTGGCCAGCAAGGGCCTTTCTGTGTGGAGTTTGCATGTTCTCCCCGTGTCTGCGTGGGTTTCCTCCGGGTGCTCCCACAGTTCAAAGACATGCGGTTAGGTTAATATGGGACGGCTTTGGGCTGAGGTGCCCTTGAGCGAGGCACCTAACTCCCAACTGCTCCCTGGGTGCTGTTAGCATGGCTGCCCACTGCTCTGGGTATGTATGTATGTATGTATGTATGTGTGTGTGCTCATTGCTCACATGTGTTCACTGCTTCAGATGGGTTAAATGCAGAGAGGAAATTTCACAAGCGTGTGATGAATAAAGTTGTGCTTTCTTTCTTTATGTTAAATGCATGTTTCTTTATGCAAGCGGATGTGGATTATAGCTGACATGCTGAATTATTCTTTATTAAATATATTTTCGACAGTTGTTGTTGCCATCAGCGGTATTGTGCTGCACATTACTCAGCATACTGGAATGAGTGCACAACAGTGCACGCAGCATGCTGATAAACTGTTCCTGCTTTACACATGCTGATTTATAGATTAGATTAAATCTGGGGATGGCAGAGAGGATTAAGCCACTACTGCTCATCCATGGAGCAGAAAAAAACACCATGTCTGCTGTGGCATGAGGCAGAGCCTGAGGGTCAGGGGGTCTTGTTTACCTGGGGCAGGCATTTCCTCTGTGGGCTGATAAGAGCAGGCCAGGGGAAGTGCTCTGTCACAGGTGAGTGGATAGAGAGAGAGAGAGAGAGAGAGAGAGAGAGAGAAGGAAGCCACGTATGATAACTGCTCCTAAAAATCTCAAAACAAACTAAACCAAGCAAGCAAGTGTGTGATCTTTCTTGCTGTCTTGATGCAAACAGACAGATCATATATAGTTTTGATAGCACATCGGGAAAAAGTGCTGCTCAGTCTCCTGTACCTGTATACCTTGAAGTGTATTAGTGGTAAAATGCCTCTTTCGTTTTGCTGCACGGAAATATGCAAATAATTAAAAATCCCATTTGTAGCACATTGTATGTCCGCAAGTCTAAAAATTACACCAACATTCAATCACCACAAAATAGGACCAAATCTCGGTACAGAGAAACTCACAGCAGCTAGTACTGGAGACATGTGATATGAGTTGAGTTTAGATATTTGTACCCACAAGGCACTGCCACAAAACTGCAAACAGTGGAGTCACTTTAAGTAAACAGTCCCAGGACAGAGGAGGCTCAGCTGATGGATGGAGGTTGAGTTTATTTGTTTTTACTCTAGCCTTCCTCTTCCTCCATTACCTGGGTTTGAGCTCTTCTCTGGCCCTCAGGTGCTGAGAGGAGCCAGTCAGCCTGAACATGTTAACAAGAGAGTATGAAAGACAGACAGTGTCTTGCAAAAGTCTTCATCCCCCTTGGTGTTTGTCCTGTTTTGTCGCATTACAAGCTGGAATTAAAATGGATTTTTGGAGGGTTAGCACCATTTGATTTACACAACATTCCTACAGCTTTAAAGGTGCAAATCGTTGCTTTATTGTTTTATTAAGATGAAAAAACAGAAATCTGGAGTGTGCATAGGTATTCACCCCCTTTCATATGAAACCCCTAAATAAGAGCTGGTCCAACCAATTCGCTTCATAAGTCACATAATTAGTTGATTAAGATCCGCCTGTGTGCAATCAAAGTGTCACATGATCGGTCACATGATATCTGGATAAATCACCCTGTTCTGGAAGGACCCTGACTATGTAGCACTACTAAGCAAGCAACATGAAAACCAAGGAGCCTCCAAACAGGTCAGAGACAAAGTTGTGGAGAAGTATAGATCAGGGTTGGGTTATAAAAAAAATATCCCAAACTTTGCATATCTCAGGGAGCTCCATTAAATCCATTATAGCAAAATGGAAAGAATATGGCACCACTACAAACCTGACTAGAGAAGGCCATCCACCAAAACTCACAGACCAGGCAAGGAGGGCATTAATCAGAGATGCAACAAAGACACCAAAGAGAACACTGAAGGAGCTGCAAAGATCCACAGTGGAGATGGGAGTATCTGTCCATAGGACCACTTTCAGCCGGACACTCCACAGAGCGGGGCTTTATGGAAGAGTGGCCAGAAAAAAAGTCATTGCTTAAGAAAACATGTTTGGAGATTGCCCAACAGCATGTGGCAGACTCCCCAAACACATGGAAAAAGATTCTCTGGTCAAATGAGACTAAAATTGATCTTTTTGGCCATCATGGGAAATGCCATGTGTGGCACAAACCCAACACCCTGAGAACACCATTCCTACAGTGAAGCATGGTGCTGTGGGGATGTTTTTCATCTGCAGGGACAGGAAAGCTGGTCAGGACTGAAGGAAAGGTGGATGGCACTAAATACAGGGCAATTCTGGAGGAAAACCTGTTAGAGTTGGCCAGAGGTTTGAGACTGGGACGAAGGTTCATGTTCCAGCAGGACAATGACCCTAAACATACTGCTAAAGCTACACTGGAATGGTTTAAAGGGAAACATTTAAATGTCTTGGAATGGCCTAATCAAAGCCCAGATCTCCATCCAATTGAGAATCTGTGGCATAACTTGAAGATTGCTGTACACCAATCCAACGCAACTTGAAGGAGTTGGAGCAGTTTCGCCTTGAGGAATGGGCAAAAATCCCAGTGGCTAGATGTGCTCAGCTAATAGAGACATACCCCAAGAGACTTGCAGCTGTAATTGCAGCAAAAGGTGGCGCTACAAAGTATTGACTTTTTTTGGTGGGGGGGATACCGATGCACACTCCAGATTTCTGTTTCTTCATGTTAATTATTGTTTGTGTCAATAAAACAACAATTTGCATCTTTAAAGTGGTAGGCATGTTGTGAAAATCAAATGGTGCTCGCCCCCCAAAAATCCATTTTAATTTCAGCTTGTAATGTGACAAAACAGGGCAATACTTTTGCAAGACACTGTACATGCTGGCAGCATGGAGTTTGGCACAACCAATAAGTTCTTGTTTCTGTATGGCTATAGCTTTATGTTTGATATCCTGGTAACAATGATTAGATTGGTAACAATATCATGGTCCTCTTGTCATTTCAGTTTTATTGCATGTAGTAACTGTATATGCAGGAGTTTCTTTCGGAGCAGCATCACATGCACTACGCTCAACAGTACAAGACAATAGAAGATGACTACATGTTCTGTTTTTCAAAAAAAAAAACAGCTTGGCCAGTCAATCCTTAGTGTCATCCTGAAACTGTCTACTCTTGGGCTGTCTGATATATTTTGCACTCTTTTCTGGCCTCAAGCTTCAGATGCTTGAAGGTTTTAATCTGAATAACTCTCCACATTTCAGTGTGCCAATGTCCAGTGGAAAAAGAATCTTGGGACTAACAGAACAGAATGAGATGAGCAAAATACAGTATAATCTTTGGATTTAATAACCATCACAAATCAGTGTCATTAAGCTTATCAACCTGATATCAGTGTTAGATTTAGTATTTTAGGCTAGTGTAAAATTGTGTGTTATTTGTTTTATATTGACATGTTCTTTGTGTTCACTTGCATTTATTGTTTTGTGAAGCCTTTTTGTCATCTCTACTAGTTTTTCCCTGAATTTGAAATTCTGTGGCTGAATATCAAGTGCTGTAAGTGTGAGTTGCTAATAAAACCTCATGTGCCTTGTGTTAACAATGCTTCCTGGTCATGCTTCTTCCTCTCTGATGCCACAATATTAAATAACTCATCTCATCTCATTATCTCTAGCCGCTTTATCCTGTTCTACCGGGGCACAGGCAAGCTGGAGCCTATCCCAGCTGACTACGGGCGAAAGGCGGGGTACACCCTGGACAAGTCGCCAGGTCATCACAGGGCTGACACATAGACACAGACAACCATTCACACTCACACTCACACCTACGGTCAATTTAGAGTCACCAGTTAACCTAACCTGCATGTCTTTGGACTGTGGGGGAAACTGGAGCACCCGGAGGAAACCCACGCAGACACGGGGAGAACATGCAAACTCCGCACAGAAAGGCCCTCACCGGCCACGGGGCTCAAACCCAGACCTTCTTTCTGTGTGGCGACAGCGCTAACCACTGCACCACCGTGCCGCCCTATTAAATAACTAATAATATTAAATAATTATACATTAATATGAAATACTATCCATCCATCCATTATCCATAACCTCTTATCCTGTGCAGGGTCACGGGCAAGCTGGAGCTTATCCCAACTGACTATGGGCGAGAGGTGGGGTACACCCTGGACAAGTCGCCAGATCATCGCAGGGCTATGAAATATTAAGTAATTAGTAATACTAAATAATTTTGTTTGAATCAGTTAGTGGTTAGAAAAGAATATCTTGCATGTTTTCCCACAGGCTCCAGAAAAAAATCCACGATTCGTCATCTGCCATGTCAGTCAAGTTGACACGTGTGATAGGAGACAGTTCTTGGTCATGTTTATTAACTAAATGTACCGGTACCAGATTCTACAAATGTTAGAAGTCTGGCTTGTGAGATGAGACAAACCCTGGAACTGCTGGAGTAATTTTAGGTTACCCCATACCTGTCAACCCTCCCGTTTTTCCCGGGAAATCCCTTATTTTGACTTATTTCCCGCTGTCTTCCTGTTTTTTTATTTTCCCGAAAATATCCCGTATTTTCACAATATATAAAAGTCCCGTATTTTCACAATATAAAAAAGTCGGTAGGTCCAGAATTCATGACGCGCCTCTGACAGGAGTTTACAGCAGGAAGTCGGGCCATGAATTCATGTCCCTGCCCTCTCAGGCATCAATAGTTACATAACTACGTCCGGAGGCAAGGCTGAGCAAGTGATTAGGTCCAGTGTTGCCAGATTGGGTGGTTTCCCGCTCAAGTTGGGCGGTTTCAAGTGCATTTTGGCGGGTTTTGAACATATTTTGGGCTGGAAAACGTCAGCAGTATCTGGCAACACTGATTAGGTCTGAGGTGAAGATGGCGATGCTAATAGCTAAGAAAAACATTAGCCTCTCTTTCTTTGATGATTTCAACAAGTGCGTGGCTGGAATGTTCCTAGACTCTTCCATCGCAAAGAAATTTTCCATGGGGAAAACGAAAGCCTCCCAAATAATCAAAGGTAAGCTACACATGTTTACATTAAGTATGTCCTGGCTAAGACCTCATAAATAGCCTAGTGTAAACTAATTGGTGTATTAACTGTTTTATCCACTCATTGTCTATTTTATTTTCTATCTGAAACTTACCCATTTTAAATCACTCTTGGTTTAATATCTTATATTACTCTTTATCTCTTTATTACTCTAGCTAGCTAGCTAGCTAGCTAGCTAGCTAGTGTTCCGAGGCCATGACTATGCTAAAACCATAATAAATTGCAATGGAATTGAATTTATTGACTGGTTATATAATGACCTTTCTTATTTTAACATAAGATACGTATTTTAGCCCTTAATTTGGGAAATAACTGGTACCACTGAAAGCAAATAAAAATAAATGTATAGTTTATTCACAAATGCACTCTATAAACCATAAGCATATTGAGTTTGGGTCTTGGCTATCACCAACATGCACCCAGAGTACAGGAAATCACAAATACTAGATAGAAAATTGCCCCCCATTCAACTACACACCCACTTTTGGTGAAGGGTATGACTTTCCGAAATTTTCCCTTATTTTGAGTTAAAAATCTGGGAAATATCCCTTTTTTTCAAACCTCAAAGTTGACAGGTATGGGTTACCCTTGCATATGCGTGTTTTTAAATTTACATTTATAGTGATGAGATTTAACAAAAATCCCTACAGCAGATAGTGAGGACACCTGAGAAGATCATCGGAGTCTCTCTTTCCTCCATCATTTACACCACACGCTGCATCCGGAAAGCCACCAGCGTTGTGGCCGACCCCACACACCCCTCACACAATCTCTGCACCCTCCTGCCGTCTGGAAAAAGGTACCGAAGCATTCGAGCCTTCACAGCCAGGCTTTATAAGAGTTTCTTCCCACATGCCATCAGACTCCTCAACTCTGAGGGACTGGACTGATTCTCATGGACTGTTGATCACACCACTCACACTGCAGTCTTTGCACGGTGGACAATAATGCACTATTGCTTTACAATGTCTCTCTCACACACACACACACACACACACACATTTATTTATTCCCTTTTCATACTACCTCAGTACGCACACTCAACTCTGCACCTTTTGTTGTTTGTGTCATTTATCGTCTGCAGTGTTGCACTCTTGCACTTTATGTGTGTTGTAGATTGTAGTCCTGTGATGTTTAATGTAGCACCATGGTCCTGGCGAAATGTTGTTTCGTTTTAACTGTGTACTGTACCAACTTTATATGGCTGAAACGACAAATAAAAGAATCTTGACCTTAACCTTAAATCACTTACGTTGTCCATTAAAGATGTTAAAGGCATTGCATTTGGATTATATTTTGTATATTTAATGATGATTTTCAGGTGAGAAGCGTAGGTGTCCCCCAAGCTGTCCCCACCTTCTGTTCTGTAGACCTCCTCAGAGGTAGTACACGGCCCTCATTGTGGCCAATCCTAACCTGAAGTACTTTCCAATAAGCAAGCAGAGCGCATCTCAAGCAGCATAGCCCCCCACTTCAACCTCCTCCTCCCCCCCACCCAAAAAAAAAATCCCATTTTCAGGCCTTGCAGCTGCCCGTGCTCTGCAAGAGCACTTAGCCATGTCATTCTATCTGCCTCTCCAGGCTTGGGGTAGGGGGGTGGCAGTGAAACAGGCATGGTTTTGTGCGCCACTGTCTCTGATACGACTCCAAAAATGAAAATGAGGCCATGGATCTTCATCAGGGAAGGCAGGTGTCCCCAGTCTGGCCCAGGTGAAGACGCAGGGAGGAGTGCAGAGTACAGAGAAAAGGAGGAGGGGAAACTGGAGGGGCAGCCTTCTATTGCAGCCCTTCCCTTCCCTTCCTACCCCTCACCCTACCCCACCCGACACTTAATTGCCCATGTAATGAGCTGCCGGTGAATGGGTTTGCTTGTGTGGAGGCACTTGAGGAGCCTGTGCATTAGGGGCACCTCCTGCAGGTCCCAATCTCAGAGCCCATAGATAGAGAGAGAGTTGTGTATGAGGCACAGGGAGAGAGAGGCAAAGAGAAAGACACTCACCTCTCTTAGCATTTTTTTCCCTGTTTGTATTTTGCCCCCACCGCAAGCCCCCTTCTATCTTTGTCCCTTAGTTTGTGGGGTGGAATTGGCAGGGCTTTAAAACTCACACAGGCTTCTAACATCCAAGAGGCAGATGAGCACACTGGAGTGTGAGAAGTCTTCATGTGGCAAGACACCTGTTCTGTCTTCACTTCAGTCAAGCTTCTTAGCCAATGTCTTGTCAATCTCCTGAAGAGGAACCACCTGCACAGTGACCTTACACACTTCACTATGCACTGTGCTGTTACCATTAATTAAAAAAAGAAACATCGATTTATTGGATGATGCATCCAGTTTTGTGTCAGAAGTGAATACAAATTCGACATCATCATGCAGGAATTCATATTTACCACATTTTTACATTTTTTGCAGCATTAATTACCAATTGTGAACCTAACAGTCAGTCAAGACTGCAGCACTTAAGTCCCATTACTGAAAAACATTTGGGTGTAGTTCAGAAACGAAGCGGAAGGCATTTGTCAGAGCCTAGAAACGCTTGTGATTAAACTGACACTCGATACTGCAATGTTGCTTGTATAGTCCTGCATTTTCCTCAAAGCATTATTACCATTGCCAGCGCCAGCACCCTTCTCACGCTGTTTGCTGTAAAATATTAGCTCCCACAATCCCTCTGTGGGAAGGCTGACAAATAAGATGCTGTTGTTTGGCTCTCACAGGGTGCGGGGGTTAATGATTAGTGCTGTTGGGGGTTAACGCCCAGAGATTGGGGCTTTCTCCTGTGCCTCAACAGATGTTGGTGGGCCCTTAATGTGGTTATCAGGATGGAGGGTCTTCTCAGAGCTGCTCTGCCATTGTGTGCCTCTGCATTCCAGGGCTCAGCCACGGCAACCGGGCATCCTGGGAGCACAGCCGGGTGTCCCGCTGCGCCACTGTGGGCCTGAGCACTGACTGCTGAGCCACCCCCAACACACACACACAAACACACACACAACTATATCCCACACACAAACACACACCACTGATCACAAACACTATTCTCTACACCCCCTTGCCCTCTAACACCCACCCCATCTCCCACTCTGTTCCCCAGCCATATTGCCCTTTCCCACACCGCTTTAATGGACTGATGCCTGGTCACAGCTACTGCTAGTTATTCTATCTATCTATCTATCTATCTATCTATCTATCTATCTATCTATCTATCTATCTATCTATCTATCTATCTATCTATGTGAAATATATAATATACCGGTACATTATAATATGCTGTCTTTTTTTGGTAGAAGCTTATTGGAATACATGTTTATTATTTGCTAAAAGTAGTAGCAATGGCAACACCTATAAGACCAATATCACTTTGTTAAAACATGAACATTGCATGGTAATACAGGGTGTTTCAAAAATGTTTTATATCATTTCACAATTTAATAACTTTGCCAATTCTTGTTCAATTGACCTCAAATTTTAACTAGATAGATAGATAGATAGATAGATAGATAGATAGATAGATAGATAGATAGATAGATAGATAGATAGATAGATAGATAGATAGATAGATAGATAGATAGATAGATAGATAGATACGGTACTTTATTAATCCCAGAGGGAAATTCAAGGTATCCAGTAACATTTCCATATTGTACAAGATCAATACAAAAACTAAATAGCATTATACAAGGAGGTCATATAAAACAACTAAAATACAAAATACCAAAGAAATAAAACATTACCAATAAGAGAAAGTAATAGAATATACATGTGTGGAAACAGGTCAAAATTTTGAGCTTAATGTTTTTTGTTTTTACTAGTGCTGTCAAGCGATTAAAATATTTAATCGCGATTAATGTTGCGACTGTCATAGTTAACTCGCGATTAATCGCAATTTAATCGCACATTTTTGTCACATGAAAAACCATTGTAATTCTCTTATCAGCATAAAAAAGTGAATGGGCTTGCTTTGTACCGATGTTTTTTTTTTTTTTATTGCAGAGCATAACACGTCTTGTCACAGCCACTGACATCCATAACTTCCATATTAGATGAGAAAACCAAGGGATGAAAAATAAAGTGCATATCACTGTGAAAATAAAAAAATGTTTTATTTTACTCTTCATTAGTTTCTTTTGAAGAGAAGTATTTGCCATAAAAGAAGAAAAAAACAGATAACAAAAATAAAAACGTTCATCATAGTGTGGCACTGTATTATCTAATTCTCACTGCTTATAACTCTACACCTACCCGGTGGAGATGAGCTGGGAAACTGAAGACTGAAGGAACAGTATTGAAAAGTATTTTTCCAGTCTCACCTGTGAAAGGTAATCCCATGTGATCTCGTTTGGACGGTAAACCTGTTGGTACAGTTAAACGCAGCACATGAATGAGGCATCTTTATTCTCGGCTACTGTCTAGATGCTATACCAGAGACGGGTGAAGAATCTCCACTTTGCCCCATCCAATATGGCGGCGAGGATGTTTATATGTCTGTGCCTTTCTCCATCACTCGCACATACTCTTATTGAAGCAGCGCGCGACAAGCCTCAACAGGAACTACGGGTGACTCGCAGGGCCAAATTAGAATTTGCGTTAACGGCACTATTTTTTTTAATCGCGTTAAATTGAGATCTTGTTAACGCGTTATTATCGCGTTAACTTTGACAGCACTAGTTTTTATCTTTTTAGTTATAGACATACCATTCACTGGAAAAGAAAAGGCGTTTTGTGTGTTAGAGTACGCTTGAACACAGTTGAACAAGACTGTGCACCGTGCATTTATGAGAGAATTCTCTAAAAATGTACTGTTACCAGAAAAGGCTGTTACCAAAGACATGCTGCAGTGTTTGGCAGGAACTGGACTACCGACCTGATGTATGTCTGTGTCTCAGGTGGTGTGCATATTGGAAGTTTGTGAAATTGTTCATGGAATCCACATACCTTTGAATTTCTCATTCAAATTTTGAGGAATAAATCTTATATTGCTCAACATTAAACCTGTTCAGTTTTATTTGCCTAGACTATGTAGCTTTTGGGATATTTACATCTCAAATACTATAAATTTTTTTTGAAACACCCTGTATATACAAGAGCAGGGCCGTGCAAAGACCTTTGGAGGGGCAGGGGCTCAACATTCAAAAAAGGGCACTTGGAACAAATTTTTCACACAAGTTAACTTTATTCAAAACTAAATTTCAATTGCAACTGAACATTCTGTGTGTGTGTGTGTGTGTGTGTGTGTGTGTGTGTGAGTGAGATCCATCTAAATGCTGCAGTATTCTTCAAAACAGCAGTCTTCGGTTTGCCATGTTCTTGAAAATGTCTGTGACAACACTGTATTCAATATGGATATCTTTCTCAATTGCCAGCAGAAGAAGGTCTGACAGCCTAGAATATGTTGTGGACGTCGTCATTCAGCCTTCAGTTTTCGAAGCTGCTAGAATGTGTTATTAACGCCGTCGTTCAAACTAAAGTTTCCGAATCTGCCACGTTAATGAAATGGATGGAGCAAACGGTTTAAATATAGCCTAGGCGGCTTCATTAAATGATAAACAACCCTACGCATTTACTGTTGTGTTCTAAGCTGCACAATATTGCATGTTCAGATAAGAAATGAAAGGAGACTTTCAGTGTGACCTTACCATGCAGTTCCTCGCACCGTCTCCCACTGTCAACCGCCTGCATGCGCTTTCTGCACGGAGGTTCACTGAATGCATGACGTCACGGATTGATGTCCGTATTTACATAGAACATCATTTTATAAATCTATAATTTCATATATTATTGTCAAATTGTAGATAATATTGATGTTGGAGCTAACTTATCTTTGACAAATATTAAAAAAAACAACAAAACAGTCCCTATGAAAAGGGCACTTTGGACAGCAAACAGAAAAGGGGCAGGGGCTAGAGCACCTGTAGCACCGGTTCATTGCACATGGGTGTACAAGAGGTATGGTGGTGTATTGGTTAGCACGGTTGCCTCATAGCAAGAAGGTTCCGGGTTCGAACCCAGTGGCCGGCGAGGGCCTTTCTGTGTGGAGTTTGCATGTTCTCCCCGTGTCTGCATGGGTTTCCTCTGGGTGCTCCGGTTTCCCCCACAGTCCAAAGACATGCAGTTAGGTTAACGTGGGGCGGCCTTGGGCTGAAGTGCCCTTGAGCAAGGTACCAAACCCCTGGGTGCTCTAGTGTGGCTGCCCACTGCTCTGGGTGTGTGTGCGTGTGTTCACTGCTTCAGATGGGTTAAATGCAGAGGATGAATTTCACTGTGCTTGAAATGTGCATGTGACAAATAAAGGTTTCTTCTTCTAATGGTAATAATTTGTTAGCATTTGAATAAAATGCTTAAAAAAGTGAGCAGGAAAAAAAAACTAAAACAAAAAAAAAAAAAAAAGGATTAGTGTTACAAAAGCATATTCCTATGGATTTCCTTTTCAAAATTCTATTGAAAAAAATATATTAAATGCTTAGGCATGTTTAATAGGTCTTACATGCAAAACCTACAGTACCAGTCAAAAGTTTGGACACACCTTCTAATTCAGTGTTTTTCTTTATTTTTTATTAATTAAATGCCACTTCATGACTTAAAGTAATGATGGATGTTGTTTCTCTTTACTTAGTCAAGTGGTTTTTGACATAATGTAGATTACTCTCTCTCTCTCTCTCTCTCTTAGTTCCTCTCATACAGTTGACCTGCACATCGGGCAGCAAGACGTCTCCAATCATTCCGGTTTTGAGCAGTCGCCTGCATCTTCCCAGGTGATGTTGAGTTGCTTCAGATCTTCTTTGAAGGTGGTATGCCATGTCTTCTTGGGTCTCCCTCACTTCCTTCATCCCTTTGGTGGTACCCATTGTATAGCTGTCTTGCGTATTTGTTCTTCTGGCTGTCGGAAAACATGACCTCACTCTTCTTTCCGCCACAATCTCTTGCAGGCTATGTAGATTGGCTCTTTTCAGGACTTCAGAGTTTGTGATTCTGTCCCTGTAGGTGATCTTGAGTATTTTGCGCAGACACCATTGGTGGAATACGTTCAACTTCTGAGTGATCTTGGCAGTCATTTTCCCAGTTCCTCCTGCATAGACTGTTGTTGGCAGGACAATGCTCTGGTACAGCAGGCTCTTCATATGGTTGCTAATCAAAGTACTGGCCCAGATCTTGTTCATTCTTCTAAACACTGCTGATGCACAGCTGAGTCTGGAGTTGACATCTGTCTCAGTATCCCTCTCTTTAGCAATAATGCTACCCAGGTAGGTGAAATTGGTGACGTCTTCAACGGGTTCTTGATTCACAAGAATTTACGACCACCACCGACCACCCTCCTCCTTTCGCATCCAGGCTTGGGACCGTCAATGGCGGAGTTATATGGATTACTACAGTTGTGGAATAGGGCTATTTACTGTATTTTTATTATTTACTGTTTACTGTTTGATCTCAGATGCATTAAGAAGGTAAGAAATTCCACTAATTAACTTTTGACGAGGCAAATATTAATTGAAAAGCATTCCAGGTGACTACCTCATGAAGCTGGTTAAGATAATGCCAAGAGTGTGCAAAGCGTCATCAAGGTAAACGGTGGCTGCTTTGAAGAATCTAAAATATGGAACATATTTTGTTTTTGTTTCACACTTTTTTGTTTACCACATAATTCCATCTATGTCCCAAATGTTGTTTCAAGGTTTTGATGTCTTCGGTATTGTTCTACAATGTATAAAATGGTCAAAATACAAAAGAAAACTTATGAATGAGTAAGTGTGTTCAAACTTTTGACTGGTTACATATGTCCATCCATTCATCCATTATCTGTAGCCATTTATCCTGTTCGACAGGGTCGCAGGCAAGCTGGAGCCTATCCCAGCTGACTATGGGTGAGAGGCGGGGTACACCCTGGACGAGTCGGTTACGTATATGTTGAATAAGAAATCCTTAACATAGGGCTTAACATAGAAACCTGTGGTTAGTCAAAATCCATTTGACTAACCTTCATCCACTGAAAGTCACTTGTGCTGCAGAATGTTTAGTTGAATTCTGCATCCCAGTGAGGGGTCTAATTTTCTCACTTGTAATACCTCTAACGCATCAATTAATGCGCTGCGTCTCCCAGTGCCTCTCGTACAGGTGAGTACGCCCACATTTAATGCACACATAAACTCTTCTCTTGTTTTCAGGACATGCTCTCATCTGCATCCTCCCCATCAGTGGCAGCTGCGAGCTTGTTTGTTTACAGATGCGGTGAGCAGTGATGTTAATTACCCTGCAGCTGCACTCCAGGCCTTGGGCTGCAGTTTCTCACTGCGTCGTCTTTGTGTCTGGGTGCGGAGCAAGGAATGTGGGAACGTGTGGTAATTAAAGTCTTCTGTAACCCAATTAAGCATACTGCCCTGCAGCAGCAGCAGCAGCAACACAGAATCCAGTGATCAAGCTTGTCTGAGAGCCAGTTGCCACTTCTAGCCATCACACTTCATCCAAACCAGCAGGTTTTAAAGACTGGTTCAGAAAAAAATAGTGTGCCTGTTTGGCAAAGAACACATCTGATAGCCATGTCTACAGGGGCACATGATGATATGTATGCATGTCAGTGGATAAACAGAAGTAAATGAGTCGTGTGTGTGTGTGTGTGTGTGTGTGTGTGTGTGTGTGTGTGTGTGTGTGTGTGTGTGTGTAAGGAGTCTCTTTTTGGCCTATTCATTATCTCTCTGATTTCCACAAAAGATGAATATGTGACAATTACATCGGTCACAGCTGTCTATCACTCTGTCACCACAGACACCAGCAGTAAAAACAGCAAGACAAGGGTCATGATAATCACCCAAATTTCTCACCAGTGCATATCGTACTCCTATGATTCTGTTTTCTTCTCTAGTGAAGTCTTTCTACTTGAAAAGAAACCAAATGTTGGCCCAAACAACAGATTTATTGGTTTAAATTCCCTTTGTGCAGGATCTCCAGCCAAATGACAGTCCACAATAAAGGTGTTCAATTAACTGTATCACCCTGCCGTCAATTAAGGCATCAATTACTAAATTGATTGATGAGGTTAAATGATGCGATTCATTTTCTCCATCTAGCGGAAACACATTAGAAGCAGCAGTATGTGAAATTTATTTGATTAATGTTTTAGTTATAGTGAGAGACGTTTACTGGAAGAAATGCTGCATTTTTGTTGAAAGAATGATTATCTTAAATAAAATTATTTTAATTAAAGCTAAAATAAACATTAATATTTAATCGTAAAACATAAAACATTTAATATAGGGGTTTTTTGTGGTTTTTTTTTTTTTTTTTTTTGGGGGGGGGGTGTTTTTTTTAAGTTGCATATTAGAACCATACAAGGATTTTACCGAAGGCTAATGATATCTTCTGAGACAAAATGTATAAAAATGATTTTAACACAGCATATTGAAATGTCTGCATTTATTATCTGGGTTTTCATTGTTCGGAATCATACTCAACTCAATTTTATATACCTTAATTATTTTAATATTAACATTATGGATTGTGCTTAAGCTCAAATGAGATGTTCACTATTTGGTTTTGTGTTCTCGGTGAATCATTTAATTTCTTATTGCCTTATTATAAAGTTTCTGCACCACTGAACACTGCTTATTATTTCTGTACATGGAACATGGAACAAAAGGTTCATGTATAATCCAAATGATTTTAATCCGGTCATCTAGTTAACATACCTGTAATGTTTAAGGTGATATTTAAAATGATTTAATAAAGTTACCCTTTACTTAGCATTTTTATATCATTAAAAATAAGATGGTTTACAGACAATGATTTTCATTTTAGATGGGAAAAATATATAACTGGAAAAAGACTTCCTTTTTGCATATTACTTTAATCATTATTTCATCTTCATCTTCACCTTTTATTCTGGTCATGGTTGTGGTGGATCCGGAGCCTGTCCCGGTAACTCTGGGCATCTCAGGGCACCGCTATATTGCTTATATTTGTATTCATATCGTTTTAATAATTAATAAACTTTATTAGGCATCTAGTTTCACAAGTCGTTTAATCAGTAGTATATTTTCTAACTTTGGGTGTAATGGTTTATTTTTGATTTGCTTTTATTCTAACCATCTGATCTGGGCCAACATTACATCAGTTATTAGCTTTTATTCTCCATTAGTGATTTGACAAATGCCCCTTTTCTAAAGCCCCCATATCATTCTGCTTGACTTTCCCCTGGGTGTGAATTCAGTTATTGATTGCCTGTTCTGTTTCACTTGGAAAAGGTTGATAAAAGGAGGTTTTCACTTTCTCTATTCGATGTGACAGCTTCCTAACAAGAATAATGGAAAAGCCCTATTCACAGGCAAATCAACCTAATTCAGCGTGCCCCTCCACTTTCAATGGAGGAGTCACAGTCCTTCCCTGCCCATTCCATCACAATCCTCTCTCTTCAGCAGCCTTCAAAGTTAGCAGAACTCCTCCAGCACCAAACACTAGTCTTTGTCACCATCTTTCCCTGACCATCAACCAAATAAATAGGTTCATAAATGCATGCTCGAGTAATAAAGGCAGCAAAAATGGCCGCAAACCATCAGCTGAGTTCACGAGTTGGGAAAAATCATGAAATAATCTCAGAGAATTTTCTGGTCATGTTTGAGTTGTGAATTTCACCATCCACACTGTACTAATGTTCATTGGCATTTGGCATTCCCTAAGCACAGGAAATGTACTCAATGAAATCCGATATTGCTTTGACGAGCTTATACTGAGGCTTTATTGAGGGAAACCCTAACCCTCAATCTAACCTCTTTGCACAACAGGATCCTTAAACTGCTTGTAATAACAAGGAACCTTGCCTGCGTAATGCTGGATTGGGGCCAGATGAGAAGAGTGCAGGTGTGAGAGCTAACCAGGCCTAGATGCCTAGTCTTGGGCCTGTTCACAGGGGATTAAGGTATCAGCTCAGCCCTGGTGGTACAGAGGTCATGTCTATTGCACTTGGGGTGTTTCCAGCATACCGACCACATTATGGGAAGTGCAGGGAGCGAGACTAAGCCTCCCAATGCCATGAGCCATGAAAGACTACACACAAAACACAGTGTAAACCCACCTTTATTGGCTAATAAAGCATCTCATACACCTTTCTCAGGTGGGTTTTTATGTAGATGACAAGAATGTATATCTGTCATAGAGTGCAGTATGGGGTTTATAGATTTGGTGGGTTTGGTGCACTTGAAGGAATAAAGTGTGAATGAAAAATGAGAACACAGCAGGAAGAATATTAGAGAATATTGCATATGTCTTAAACACAGTCCTTGAGAAACCTTAGACAGATCTTAACACCTGAGCCAGGTGATTGAATGCACGCCCACAGATTACCTGGCTTAGGTAAATTGGCACTTAAGCAGAACAAAAAAAGTAGATTATATACACTGCTTGTAAACTGTTTGGGCTCACATAGGTTTTACAAATGTTTGGTGGTTTGCAAAAAAAAAAAGCATTTTATAACTTTTTTGAGGAACATAATTTAATGTGGCAGCACGGTGGTGTAGTGGTTAGCACTGTCGCCTCACAGGAAGAAGGTCTTGGGTTCAAGCCCAGTGGCCGACGGGGGCCTTTCTGTGTGGAGTTTGCATGTTCTCCCCGTGTCCGCGTGGGTTTCCTCCAGGTGCTCCGGTTTCCCTCACAGTCCAAAGACATGCAGGTTAGGTTAACTGGTGACTCTAAATTGACCGTAGGTGTGAATGTGAGTGTGAATGGTTGTCTGTGTCTATGTGTCAGCCCTGTGATGACCTGGCAACTTGTCCAGGGTGTACCCTGCCTTTCGCCCATAGTCAGCTGGGATAGGCTCCAGCTTGCCCACGACCCTGTACAGGATAAGCGGTTACGGATAATGGATGGACGGAATAATTTAATGCATGTAAATGTATCATGACAGTAACTAATATTTATTTTTTTCGTGGTCCAAATCCTGCGCTCTGATTGGCTGGCGAGCAGGTCCATATCCTATGGTATGGAGCCCAGTTATGGACCCCGGTTACAGACCTCTGGTGACTCGCTCATTCACAACAACAACAAACATAGTAGCAATTTTTGTCAACATTTATCTTTTTTTTATAAGATTTATTTATAAGATTATCAAAAATCTTATAAATTTTTGCCAGCATTTCTCAGCATAATAGCATTAATTTTACAGCACGGATAGCGATAACGACAGTGTTCACAGCGAAAGCGAGTTTTACTACCCTGAGGAAGAAGAAATTAAAAAAAACATTTCAGGAGAAAACTAAAAACCTGTAGTTTGCTAACGCCGAGCAAAAACATGGCTGAATCCTGAATGACTCCTATTTGTATAAATAGGGGACTACATAGGCGGCAAAATGTAGTTTTTTCCCTGCCATGGAAGTGCACTTGTATACCAAGGAGGAAGCCATTTGCATTACAGCCGTGAATGAGGATTCAAAATAGCGACTCGGCTCGGTTTTCCCTTTTGGGCGCTCTCGTTTTCTGTTAGAATTTGGTAAAGAAAAAAATATATATTATTTACCAGCTTAAGCTCGGTCCGTATGGTGAAATACCGTGACCTCAGCCTTGAATACTGACCTCGGCCCAGAGGGCCTCGCTCAGTACTTTCAAGACCTCTGTCATGGTATTTCACGATACGGACCTCCCAGCTGGTAAATAACATATATGCGTTTATTCTATCCACATTCACTGGATTTGAGCAATCACGTGCTCTGATTGGCTACTCTACTACTTGGCTATCAGCTCGTATACCATGAGTAGAGAAAAACAAAATGGCGGAGCGTATTGCTGAACCAACCGAGGACGAAATAAAAACTCTACTCGAAAACAAAACCCCAAAAAATAAAAAAAGCAACAAAATATGGAATGAAAGTGTTTCATGGTAAGAACATATCTTTTTTATTTTTCAAGAATTATTATTATAGCATTTTTCCACAAACTGCTAATGACATTTTGCCAGTTTGTTCACATTCTAAGCGTAAATGATTTTGTCTGACGTTTTGCATAAAGTTTTTATTTATCGAATTTGCAAAAAAATAAAAATGATCTGTTTCTCAAAATCCAGTGAATGTGGATATAATAAAACGGTTATTCCACTCAATCTCGTCAAGTTATCAGCTCATGTATGACTCGATTTCGTGGGATAACTGTTAATTATATGGGTTTTATTTATTTAATTTTATTATATTAATAATGAAAACAATTTAATCTACCAGCTTCCAAAACAGAAAAATGACAGATAGATAGATAGATAGATAGATAGATAGATAGATAGATAGATAGATAGATAGATAGATAGATAGATAGATAGATAGATAGATACTTCAAATAAATAAATAAATAAATAAATGTCTTCAAGGACTTTACTCAAACCTTAGTTATACTATATTTAATTAACAGCAATATTCATTTCATTCATTATATGTGGTTGAAGATAAACAGGTGAAGGTTGCTTTCACAAGGTACAGTAATATGAAAAGATCTTGCTGGAAATACTTGGCCTTATAACTCAATAAATAACATTTATGCTCTGACTGACTGGTCCTTGTGGTTATATGGCTAGCCCTTGCCTGTGAATGAGTCCTATAGAACACATGGAAACATTTGTTTAGGCTCAGACATGTTGTGAGATTTTGACTTCCCCTGTCATGTCCAGCACTCTGTGCACACTTGCTCCTGCTCTCGATTGGCCATTCAGACCCCTCTAGGCAGACAAGGCCCAATCACAATATTGTCAAGGCTCGGTTGGTTTTCTGGTTCAAATCCTTGTTCACGCTGTTTGCTGAGTACTCATCTGCTGTGACAGGCTTCAGACAAACAGAGGCTCCTAAAAGAGGTCTTCCACAAGCAGATACTTCCTGCTGGGCCGTGGCTGAAACGAGCCTTTCTCTCACCATCAAGTGGAACCCAGCCTATTGAGCTGCAACCCTCGGAGGCCTGCATTGAGGCAGGCTACGGGCCAGTGCTTCACCCCTCAGGGCCTGGGCCACCCTCACACTGTCCCTGGACACCTGTGTCCACCTACCACCAGCGTGGGAACCCTCTTAACTCAACCCTGTTACCTAGAGCAGCATGGAACCAAACACAGCCACCAGCTTGGACATAATGCTCTGCAATCCTCTGTATTCAGAAGTCTTAAAAGTTAGCATGGTTCCAGCAGACAGTGTTGCTCAATGTCACCCTTTTTGCCCAGCCAACCATTCAATAAAAAGTTTGGTTAAAACAGGCAGCAAATCGGCAATCTTGTGATTTGAAACATTAGTTAGTAATGCCCTTCGACTTAAGTATCATTAAGGATCAATTCTACCAAAATATGCATCCAAAGAATGCACTCTCAGCTGATGAAGTCTATGTTGATGATTTTTTGGCTGTTGTGCAGGTGCAGAATGGAATATGGGGGATTTGAAAAGGTAAAAAGCTGACCCAGTTCCTTGCCAGCAACCCTACTCCAAGTGCCCAATCCGGCTAAATCTCCATGGCACACTGCAGAAAAATGGCATCAATTAATCAGCATTCATGAACCGTTTACTTGAGCCCTCTTTTGTTTGCGGCAGAGTGTAATCCAGACAGAGACTTGGCTGTTTGGGTTCTTGCAGACAGCAGTGCTCAGCCCATTGTATACTCACAACTGCTGATGCATGAAACTCTGTCATTCCCATACCCTTCTGTCCTGCAAAGCTTTCATCCAACAAAGTACCATAAACTTAAATTCTAGCCTGAAATTTTGTCACAAATTTAGTATTAGCATTAAATCTGTAGTTCTTTCTTTCTTTTAAAGAGAATGTATTCATTTGAATCAGCAATTACAAGCAATATATTATATTACTTTCTAATCAGAGGTCCTGATTTTTCCATTGCAGGGCATGGATCCTTTCTTCATCTTCTTCCTCCTTGATCTCTCTCCCCAGAGGGCAATGTCAACCACGCTTCTCCAGTTCATTTGACTTTGCCATGTGAAGACATCTGTCCATATTCCAGATCTCCCATTTTGGTGCAAATGATCCCCTTGAAGGAGGCAATTTTTACAATATGGCAATTCTACCATTCCCATCATGGCTTAGCACAGATTCTTTGCCTTGCCGAAGAAGCAAGTTTAATTGGAAAGCTGCATTTCAAGTCATTCCACAATTATACAATTATACTGGAGATGCATGTCTGCATGTTGCTCCGTTTGCACCAATTTACTGCACTTTCTGCACAGTTTAGAACCCGCTTCCTTTTCAGTGGATGCAAATTCCCCTCATTTAGCTCCAAATGAAGCATAATTGCTCATATTCAGGCAAACACCTTGCTATAAGAGGTTCCTCCTAGTTAGTTCGCATTAAATCTGAGCAGAACAAAAATCCCCAAATCCATTTGTGCACATGTGCCAGCTGGGTCATTCTGTTGGGAGAGGGATGAGGAAATGGATGATGCAATTGAGCATATTTAACATCCTGCTAGCACTTCTTCCTGTTACCGGCATCTCAAAACATCACTTAAATGCCTAAAAGGCTAAAACATATGCTGGAAACCTGCTACAAAAATTAGTTATTCATCATCGTGTAATGGCGCAGAAATGAAATCTAAATTTAATGTATATCGGCATCTATAAACTTCTGATTCATTCCAAAGAAATGTGAATTTGCACTTGGAGTGGAACGTCAACTCAAAAATATGCACCAAAATTTGGTTCACGTGTAGGCCAGCCATGCATCTTTCTGTTTATAGTGAAATTATAGTGAAATAATGATATTAAATGTCACCGGACGTTTGATCATCAAAGTATACTCCAGTCTTTCCGCTCTTTTGTTTGAAATAGTAGAAGTCAGAGAGCGATTCATTGTCCGAAAGGCCCAGAGTACCCCAAAGTGGCAGGACAAGCACATCACTGACAATAGCTTACAAGAGACTGTTTTAATTCATACCCTCTTCTTTATAAAAAGGGCGACAGCACAACAAACCGTTGACTTGCTGATACACAATTAAGAGTGATGCGGCAGTTAATGCTACAAGCCGCTCTGTTTAACAGTCTGTCTTTGACCCTCTGCCTTTGAATAAATATAATGTGGCGGGCGAGAGCGAGAAACAGGAGCTGAGAGAGAAAAGGGTGCTGGGGAGATTTTAAGCCACAGATAAGTAGTTAAAGACCTTTATAGAGTATAACGCCATTATGCTTGCTGAATAAAAATAGGATTTAGTGTTTTTTCCACTTAATTTAAATCAAAAGAATCCCCACCTTACATATTGCGCTGGTAATGTAATGGAGAGAGAATCACAAAAAAGGCTTTGTGGTTCTGACACCTTCTATAGTGGGCCTGTGTTGTCCTGCGAGCAAAAGGAAGAGAAAGCTTTTTTCTTCTGTGCCTTGCTATCTGCTAACCCATTCTAATTGATGCCGCTTGCATTCCTGCACTGGGCGCATTCAGTGAATAACGAGCAATGGACTGAATGCCCATGAATTGGTGCCTTCTAAGAGAAGCAGTAAAACAGCCCATACACCCCCACCCAGCTCTGGATCTCCCCCACTAACCACCAAACTCCTCTGAATCTTTGGCCAAAGCTTGCTCTAGCTTTACCGCCCATTAAAGCCCTGCTATTGTGCACTGACGCAAACCCCACAAAAGCTGTCCATCTCTTCGAGGCCTCTAAAGCTTGGACTCACACAGACTAGAGTGACAGCTACTGCCACCACTCCTCCACCCCCTTCACTCTTCTTTCGTTCTTTCGCAAATTCTACCCCCAACCTTGTCACTCCATATATATATATATATATATATATATATATATATATATATATAAACCTGATTTGATACTAAGTTCATTGGAATTCAGAATAACAAGTGTGATTTCATTCAATTTCATACAAATGAAGTTGCAAGATCTTCCTCTTCGCCCTAACCCTTACTTAGAGTAACTTTTCCTCCAGTTTAGATTGTGTGAGCCGTTATGAACCAGAAGACTAGGTTGATGATTTAAGTTTCTCTCTCTAACTCTGTCCCTCCTTCTCTCTCCCTCGGTGCACAAAGCATCAATCTGTCTTCAGAGCTGGCACCCTCAGCCCTTTGTCTCATCTGCAGGTGCCTATGAAAGCACCACGGCTGCCCTGAGCACACCACGCCTCGTCCCGGCACAGGAACTGCTGACAAAGACTCCATGTGGGAATGAGGGATGAGTCGAAGGAGGCGGAGGGAGGAGGGGTTGAGGAAAGGGGGGGGATGCTTTTAGAACAGATGGTTGGGGAAGTTTCCCAACTTTTAGCAGGCTAGGCCTCCTCCATGGAGACGGTTCTGCAGGACTGGGTGCTCTAGAAGAGAGTCACCAAGGGAAGAGCCACTGATGGAATGCTTAGTGAGATGCAAGGGGTCACTGCTTTAACCTTATCACTAATGGGCTAGAGCACAGTCATGCTTTTATTTAAGAACCCTTGTGAAAATTAATGTTTAGTGTCTTATTGTTGTTGTAATTATTCTGAAATAAATAATCAGTAAATTTGCCTTTCCCGCTAACATTACAGTTCTGTGTAAAAATCAGGTGATGAAATGAAACATAAAAAATGACTATCAAGAGAAGTAAAGAGTAATAAACTAAAACAAATTGTCCATACTTGGCCAAAACGGCATCAGTACACTGGTATGCAGCGTTCTGAGAAAACTGACTAGCATTTTTCCCCCCAGTACCTCGGAGAACCTCGGAGTTCATCTGGAGAAACTGGCTTTCTCAGGCCACTGTGTTTTTGCAACTAATACTAGACATCATCCATTATATTTTATCTCAGAACAGGCTCTGTTACTTCAGATGTTATGTTTGGTAATGGCAAAACTGCTTGGAAATGTAAAAATTTTCTATTTTCTACTGACAAAGTAATGCAGAAGAAATAAAAAAAAAATACACATTTTGTATTAAAAGTTAGGTACGTACGATGCCTGAATTCTTTTCTTTCCACCAGCGTAACTCTTTTTTTTTTTAATAACTGATGGAATATGTCAAGTATTTATAAGCTCATTGAGGAAAATATTTTGGGGGATTGTCAGATAAAATAAATCTCTATACAAAATATTGTATACGTTTAAAAACATTATTTTATATTGATTCATTTTCTTACAAGAAGAACATTTCTCCTTATGTAAACAAATCTACAAGAAATATGCCAATCTAAACCCTACCTCTCAAATTAATTTGTCCTGGCATGCACAGCTGATTCCTGCTAGTGCAGGTCAGTGTGATACTGTTGTCAATTGACCAGGCTAACTTCTTACAGTCTAAACCAATTACACTCAATCAATGTTTGCGAAAGTTCAGCATTAGCAGGTGCTCAAAGCAGTCATAATGTTCAGAGATCCATGACTGTTGGTATTTCAATTCACTCTATCATAATTTCAAGCTTGTCTTTGACCTCCGCGTCAGTAAAATGATCTGACTGCTGATTGCTACTTTGGTAGGCTGTCATCTAGAAGCTAAGATAAAATAGCTGGAGTGAAATCTTAGCAGAGATTAGTAGAGATGCTTTGTTCCTAAATGATAAGGTCTGGATTAAGGAAGTACTGAAGTAAACGAGATGACTGCTTCATTGTACTTGCTGACAGCCTTCAGGTTCAACCGGGATCAATTGACATGATGAGGAAACAGCCTACCTTAATGTTTGACCAATATATGTTTAATCAGATATGCCTATTCCGTGTCCCCCACCCCTACCATTATCATTACTACCACCTGTACTAATAAATAAATACACACACACACATCCTGATGCCCTATGTCTGGTCGGAGTCTCATCACGTTGCTCCTGTGGAGGACGGCCCCATATGGACAGTTGAAAGTCGCACTTGGAAGACGCTCTGGATACTTACAGCAATGCTTTTATGGCTGAGGATGACAGTTGACTTGCTAACTTTAGGACTGCAGTTGTCATGAACAGTTTTGCATTCAAGTTTCCATCAGTGAAGAGTTATAACATCAACGAAACTGACTTCATGTTAAAACTGTTAATGTTATAGTCATGTTGTCTGTTGTTGCCCAAATGAGGATGGGTTCCCTTTCGAGTCTGGTTCCTCTCGAGGTTTCTTCCTCATGTCATCTGACGGAGTTTTTCCTTGCCACCGTCTCCACAGGCTTGCTCATTGGGGATAGATTAGGGATAAAATTAGCTCATGTTTAAAGTCATTCAAATTCTGTAAAGCTGCTTTGCGACAATGTCTATTGTCAAAAGCGCTATAGAAATAAACTTGACTTGACTTGACATACACCAACAGCAGTAGGCCAGGCAACAAAGATATAAAGACAAGGGGCAAATGGTGGCTGGGACTGATGACCGAATAATGTTTAATGACAATTTTATATCACTTAATTTGTCTGGATAAGTTAGTAAGCTTATCCAAAACACAAGAACCTGGAAACTGCTACTGACTGAGTCAATCAAATAGTCTGAATTATTATTATTATTATTATTATTATTATTATTATTATTATTATTATTATTATTTTAATACTGAAAGGACAGATGACTCGAGTCACTGAAAACTGAAAAGATTTCAATATTTTTACTTTACTTTACTTTAGATTGAATGTGAATGAATTACTTGTTACTGATTGAGAATACTGCTTCATATTGACTGAGTCCCTTCTAGTATTTTGCTGCCCTATAGCGCCCCCATGTGACCTCACCTCAACATTACACATACATTCTCTCTCTCTCTCTCTCTCTCTCTCTCTCTGTATGTGTATTAATTATCCACTAATTGTACACTAATACAATAATGATTTGATTGGTCTGATGCATTTCCCCTGTTTATATTAATAACAAACAAATGAATGTCAAGACGTAATGTTTTACAATTAATAGTCATGATCTGCGAAACAACATAAAAAATACAATATAAAAATCATTTTAGTTGTTATGGCCCTGTAAACCCAGGGTAGTAGATAAAATCAGCTATACATTTCAGCTAAAAAGAGGCAAATTCTGAACTGAACCAGATATTTTGATGGGTCCTGGTTTCTATAGCATTAAAAAAAAAAAACACTGCAATACTTTAGAAAGTCTGAACATTCTAGCATGAGGTCATTTCATATTCAGATTGCTTAAAGAGAGAACACACAAACACACATATACATAATGTCTTTACTTTGATTTCAAGAAAAAGCATTCTAAATAGAAATGTTTATCAAAGACGTTCACAGCATTGAACATCCAAGGCATATATACAGAACATGGTATAGGGAATTAGTGATTATCTCCAGCTCTCATACACACACTGAGTACTAGATGATATAAATATACAGTACTGTGCAAATTCTTAGGCACCCTATTTTTTTTCATATAAACTTTGTTATAGATTTCTATTTTATGACTTCTTGTGGGCGGCACGGTGGTGTAGTGGTTAGTGCTGTCGCCTCACAGCAAGAAGGTCCGGATTTGAGCCCCGTGGCCGGCGAGGGCCTTTCTGTATGGAGTTTGCATGTTCTCCTCGTGTCCGTGTGGGTTTCCTCCGGGTGCTCCAGTTTCCCCCACAGTCCAAAGACATGCAGGTTAGGTTAACTGGTGACTCTAGATTGACCGTAGGTGTGAATGGTTGTCTATGTGTCAGCCCTGTGATGACCTGGCGACTTGTCCAGGGTGTACCCCGCCTTTCGCCCGTAGTCAGCTGGGATAGGCTCCAGCTTGCCTGCAACCCTGTACAACAGGATAAAGCGGCTAGAGATAATGAGATGAGATGACTTCTTGTCAGTACAAAAACATTTTAGAGTTCCAAACATTTGTTTTCCAGCAAAAAATTAAATGTTACAGGGGAAAAAAATGTTTGCATCCGAGCAGCATATTACACAAGAGACCACTTTTTAGATTAAAAAAGAAAACATAATGAAGGCTTCTGGGTTTTGATGATGATGATGATGATGATGAATGAACCCTTTATTGTCACTTAGTCACAAGTACCAGCGAAATTAGCCGTCAACCCGTCCGTACATATACACGTACATACAACTGACACGGGGAGTAGACAGGACAGGAAGACAGGGATGAAAAGTACAGAGTAAGGCTACGTTTACATTAGACCGTATCTGTCTCGTTTTCTTCGCGGATGCACTGTCCGTTTACATTAAACCACCTGGAAAAGCCAGGAAACGGGAATCCACCAGCATCCACGTATTCAATCTAGATCGTATCTGGTCCAGTGCTGTGTAAACATTGAGATACGCGAATACGGTGTGCTGAGCTCTAGCTGGCGTCGTCATTGGACAACGTCACTGTGACATCCACCTTCCTGATTCGCTGGCGTTGGTCATGTGACGCGACTGCTGAAAAACGGCGCGGACTTCCGCCTTGTATCACCTTTCATTAAAGAGTATAAAAGTATGAAAATACTGCAAATACTGATGCAAATACTGCCCATTGTGTAGTTATGATTGTCTTTAGGCTTGCCATCCTTCCACTTGCAAGTAGTAAGTGATATGCGCTGGGATCTCACACACAGCGGCTCAGTCCCGAATCGTGGCTTGTGCACTTCACTCGCGCGCTGTGTGAGCTGCGCAGGGCCGGAGTGCGCACCCTCCAGAGGGCACTCACTGTTCAGGGCGGAGTGATTTGGAGCGCAGGATGCCTGCGGAGCCAAGCGTATCCATGTATTGGTGTTGCTGTGTGCACGGCTAACAGTTTTAGTGTCAACGCGAATCGTTTTAAGAACGTTAATCTGATGATCCGCTGATTCGACGTAATGTAAACGTAGCCTAACATGAGTGGAGGGGAGGAGAAAAAAGCAACCCCCACACTATGCTCCTGTGGGGAGTACAGTGTGGGAACATTAAAAAAACACCTCAGCACATAAGCACAAAAATAACACAGTACACTTTACAACATGAAAACTCGGGACTCGAGGGGAAAGGGGGTGAGGGAGGGGGCGATCATGGGAGGGGGGTAAGGGGGGAGGGGCAGAGGTATAGGTAACCCAGTGCAAACAAGCAGTCCGGTCCTGCAGCCAAAGACGGCGCTTACCCACTTGTCACACTGGGGGTAAAAGCAGCGACCGTGGGAAGTGGGGGAAGGAATACGAGAGAGTCTCACAGCAGTGACCTCCAGGGGGAGTTGTTGTCCCAGCAACGGCCTTGGCCGAGGCCAGTGCTGTCTGAGGGAGCCGAAAGCAGATAAGATTGGGATTGATTGGTCTTGGGGCGAGTAGACGCATTCCTTTACACAACTACTCTGTTTGTCCATTCTGGTCTCCGAATCGATCCATTTTCCTTTGCAAAGCCAAAAGCTTCTCCATGATGTTATCCATGTTGCGGTTCAAGTTCTAATAGCCACAGTCTGAGTGCCGACAGCTTTGCCCACCGCTTCAATCATGTCCGGGAGCTTTATGGGGCTTTGGACAGCTGTCACCATTTTCTGATTTCCTCGATAAACCAGGCCAATGCTTAATCCAATCAGCAAAAGTCCTGTAATCATGGTTCCGAATAGGTAGATGTCTTCAATGTCCTCCACAGAAAGAACCACCAGGCACACAACCCGCCACCTCTCCCACGCGTCCATTGTGTAGCCAGCTGCAAACATTGCAGCAGGACAGGCTGGTTCCCCCGAACCCAGGCTTCTCATCGAGAAGATTGTGTCAATTGCGTGAAGAGACCAGTTTATCAATTCCATGATTTTTAGTTTGGAGAGCAGTGCGGACAGTCTCTCAAAAGTATAGACAATAGACAGACGAGACAGCAGAAGCAGAAGCAGGAAAGATAAGGGAAGGGAGAGGCAGAGAAATGCGACCACCTTCCATGAGAGCACGGAGAAGAAAATTTTGCTGCAAAATTAAGAAAGGAGTGCGACAGTCAAAGTGTCCAGAAGAACTGTGGCTGGTTCTGTAAGATGCTCAGTAAAACCTACAGCTCATTTCCTTATCAAACTGCACTAACTCTACCTGAGACTACTATTTTTTTTAAAGCAAAGGGTCGTCTAACACCAAATATCGACTTTGTTTCATTTATTATGGCTTATTGCTGTTTATAGTATTTTTTTAATGTTGAAACATTTCATTTCATTATTTTTAAGCCATTTCTGGTCTACGGCATTTCTTTACATGTACCTAAAACTTTTGCACAGTACTGTAAATGTGCTAGGCGATTAAAAAAAATCCCTTTTAAAATTAAAAAAAAAAAATCTTCAATCGCTTCCTTTTTAATGTCCAACACAAAAAACAATCCTAAATAGTCAGTAGTATCCAGGGGCTGATATTTAAGCAGTTTGGCATTAAATCAAACCAAATGAACAAGCAATTTCTTTCACATTCGCAGATCTGGGAAAGGTTTAGCAAAGCACCACTAGACCTCTTTGCTGATGCCAAATCAAATTATTGCCCATTTTTAAATAGCCAGGCAGCCCACTGACAGGACACACTAACCCACTCTAGCTCTCTGAGCAGATCTGCTATCACAAACGGACAGAAAGATTTGGCACCCTCACTCATGTTGCCTGTGTCTGTGGTTTAGGCCACTCAAAATTAATTTTTATTTGAGAACTGTGGCCAGTCCAGTCTGGATCTAGCCTACTATCCGATTCCCAAAATAATCCTATTTGTTTGCTCGTACACAGAAACCACTGTGCACATATCGAACACTGTGCATGTATTGAAAAGAAACTGGGTATTCATGATAAAACTAGGGACTTGAATTCATACAGGATGTTATCTTAATTCCACACACACTATAATAAATACAGGTACCAAACAGTAATTTTCCTTGTTGCTTGAGTGGTACATCAAGGTTAGGCTCCATTCTTTCTACCTTTATTATGTATCTTTTACCTGAAAATGTGAAATGTGTACAGTTAAAAATGATTTAAATTTATATAATTGGATCTTGGTGGCACGGTGGTGTAGTGGTTAGCACTGTCGCCTCACAGCAAGAAGGTCCTGGGTTCGAGCCCCGGGGTCGGCGAGGGCCTTTCTGTGCGGAGTTTGCATGTTCTCCCCGTGTCCGCGTGGGTTTCCTCCGGGTGCTCCAGTTTCCCCCACAGTCTAAAGACATGCAGGTTAGGTTAACTGGTGACTCTAAATTGACAATAGGTGTGAATGGTTGTCTGTGTCTATGTGTCAGCCCTGTGATGACCTGGCGACTTGTCCAGGGTGTACCCTGCCTTTCGCCCGTAGTCAGCTGGGATAGGCTCCAGCTTGCCTGCGACCCTGTAGAAGGATAAAGCGGCTAGAGATAATGAGATGAGATAATTGGATCTTGACCACTGATGTTCCTTTACTCTAAAAACGAAATAAAGGTACTTTCCCAGGTAAAAGACACACGCTAAAGGTACAAAATATGCACTGTTGATGCTACCCCAGGAATAAGTTAAAGTACAGTTTGGTACCTTTATTTCTGAGACCACACTAAGATTTTAATTCATAAGTTAATTAAATGATGATTAAATAGAACAGTACAGAATAGAAAGGAATAGAATAGAAAATAGTAGAAAAGAAAACAGAACAAAATAGAACAAAACAGAATAGAGAAATAATAGAACAGAATAGAATAGAAAAGAATAGAATAGAATTTTCACATTCTCCCACCAAATAATAACTAGGGGTGTAAACCTCAGGCTTCCACAAGCTGTGATGTGATTTTAATTCATAAGTGAATTAATTATATGATTAAATTTAGAATAGAATAGAATAAATCAGAATATAATAGGAAAGAACAGAATAGTCAAGTCAAATTTATTTATAAAACACATTTAAAAATAACAGGTGTTAAGCCAAAGCGCTGTACAAAGGACATAAAATGAATGCAATACCAATAATAGTGCAAAAAAATTCTAGTTCACAATCACACACAATAAAAGGTGGAGGAGAAAAAGTGAGTCTAAAGATGTGTTTTAAAAATCTTGATTAAGGAAGAAGACCTGAAATGGAGATGAAGATCATTCCAAAGCCTTGGGGCAACAACTGAAAATGACCTGTCGCCCCTCAACTTCAGCCAAAAGCTTGTGACTCTGAGGAGTCTGGAATGGTCTGGATGAGGAGGTCTGGATGACCTCAGTGATCTTGGTGCTGAGTAGGGATGAAGGAGGTTGTAGATATACTGTATTTTGTAGCGAGACTATGCAAAGCTTTAAAGACAAAGAACAAATTTTTAAAATTGATGCAGAATCTCACCAGTAACCAGTGGAAAGAGGCTAGTACAGGTGAGATATGATCCTTTTTTCTTGTCCCAGTTAAAAATCTAGCCACTGCATTTTGAACCAGCTGAAGGCGAGACAGGGCAGACTGGGCCAAACCCACATCTAAGGAGTTACAATAGTCAAGATGTGATAAAAGCACGAGTGACTACTGTACTTCCAAGTCCTTCTGTGAAAAAAAAGATGCTTTGAAATTTGCCTCAGTTGGTAGAAACTGGATTTTAGTACCATGGAAATTTGTTTATCAAAACTGAGTGATAACTCAAAAATGATGCCCAGGTTCTTGACATAATTATAAGTCATTACTGATAAGGAGCCTAACTGAGTGCTAATTTCAGCAGGAGATGAGGTTGGGCCAAAAATAATGACCTCTGTTTTACTTTCATTTAGTTGGAGGAAATTTTGAGCAATCCAGTGTTTACCATCACCCAGGCACTTCATCAGCTTTTTTACTGATGAAGGTTTCGCAGATGTTGAGCTGATGTCAGGTCTCACAGGTAGATACAACTGGGTATCATCAGTGTAATAATGGTAAGCGACACCATGTTTTTGAAAAATGGGCCCCAGAGGGAGCAAATATAAGGCGAATAACAGAGGGGCCAAAATAGAATCTTGTGGAACACCTTGTGTGAGAGGTGCTGGCTGAGAGAAATGACCATCTATGTTAACAGACACAGATCTACTGTTAAGGTAGGACTCAAACCATTTCAACACAAGGCCCTGAATGCCAACCTCATACTCAAGCCATTTTAACAGAACGCCATGGTCAACTGTGTCAAACACTGTACTAAGATCCGGTAGAACTAAAATTGCACAAGCCCCTGAGTTCAAAGTTTAAAAAAATATACTCATTGAGTATGAGGTTGGCTTTCAGGGCCTTGTGTTGAAATGGTTTGAGGCCTACCTTAACAGCAGATCTATGTCTGTTAACATAGATGGTCATTTTTCTCAGCCAGCACCTCTCACACAAGGTGTTCCACAAGATTCTATTTTGGCCCCTCTGTTATTCGCCCTATATCTGCTCCCTCTGGGAGTTATCACTAAGTTTTGATAAACAAATTTCCATGGTAGTAAAATCCAGTTTCTACCAAATGAGGCAAATTTCAAAGGTCACCTTCAACAAAGCAGATTCCGTACTATGAAGTTGGTTTTTTTAACCTGATTGGAACACATCACATAAGTTGTTATCTTCCAGATATGAAAGTAACTGCACAGAACCCACATTTCCATAATTCTGGAAATGAACGGAAGTTTAGATATGGACCTGTAGTTAAAATGAACTGTGGGATCAAGAGTAGGCTTCCTCAGTAGTGGCTGAACAATTGCATGTTTAAAGTTGTTTGGTATTATACCAGAATCTAGGCAGTTGTAATAATAATAGCCAAACAATTGGACTAGTGATCTCTAAACAGGCGTGAGGGTAAAACATGCAGCGTATAATTGGATGGTTTCATGTGCAGGACTATATCGTCTGAGAAGAGGAAACTGGATGAAAAAGAGTGAGATAGCTGTGCACTGGCCTAATGGAAGCTGGCATCAGCAGACAGTGATCAGGACCTGGCTGGATAATGCTGGATCGAATGACCTTAATTTTATTAATAAAGTAATTGAGAAATAGTTCACAGGTCTCAGGAGTACTCTCAGGTAAGCCACTAACAGGTGGGTTTAAAAATGTGTTAATGGTGCAAAAAGCACTCTCGGTCTCGAGGTAGCATTAGCAATTAAAACAGATAAATAATTAGATTTTGCTGTTCTCACAGTTGCTTGGTAGTACTTCAAGTGAGTTTGAGAATTTCATAAGAAATCTGTAGTCCTCCTACTGCCGCTCCTTTTTCCACCTATGTTTGAATTGAATAGAATAGAATAGAATAGAATAGAATAGAATAGAATTGTGGCAGCAGGGGTGTGGTCATGTGCCAGTTTGTGAATAGAGGGCAATGCCAGGGAAGGTGAGTGGCAAGTGATCACACCTGTGTCGTATTAATGATGTGTGTATGTGTGTGTCTTGGAGTGACAGCTGAGGGTTTATATGGTGGGAGGAAGCAGAGAGGAGGAGAGCTTCCCTGCACACTGTCGTGTGTGTGTGTGTGTGTGTGTGTGTGTGTGTGTGTGTGTGTGTGTGTGTGTGTGTGTGTGTGTGTTTAAAGCAGAAAAGCAAAAATAAAAGAAGTGTTTGGAATTCACCTGCCTGTTATAGTGCTTCAGTGTTCTGCCCCACTGCAGGGCTGTTACACTGGTGCTGAAATCTAGGACTCTGAAGTGGACCACCGACATGGAGTCCTCCCCATTTAAAGACCTTATTCATGCCCTCGCCACTGCCCAACAGAGCCAGCACCAGGTGCTGATGGCAATGCGCAACAAACAGGAGCAGCGCTTTGAAGTGCTACTGCAGGTCCAGCAAGAGGACTGCCAGGCGTTCCAGAACCTGCTTGTGTTGGCAGGTACCCCAGCTGCAATGTCAGTGGGCTTCCTCTAGATCACGCTGACAAAGATGGGGCCCCGCGATGACCTGGAGGCCTTCCTCACTCTCTTCAAGCAAGCTGTGGAGGTGTGGGGGTGTCCGGTTGAGCAGCAAGCAGTGCTCCTACTGCTGCTCCTGACTGGGGCAGCACAGCTAGCTGTGCAACAACTACCCCCGGACAGCAGGTTGGAGTATCCTGCCTTGGAGCGAACCATCCTGCAGTGCATTGGCCACACCCCCAAGTAACATCATCAGTGCTTTCGCGCGCTGACTCTGGAGGAGGTTGGCCAGCCCTTTGCATTCAGCCAGCAGCTCCAGGACACCTGCCAGCAGTGGCTAAGCCTAAAAGATCGTGATGCCAAGAGGATCATCAACTCGGTGGTGTTGGAACAATTCATCGCTTGGCTGCTGGGAGGAACAGAGGAGTAGGTCCAGTACCACTGTCCAGCATCACTGGATCATGCCATCGCTCTGGCAGAGGACCATCTGGTGGTGCTTCAGATGGCAGGCAGGCATCTTGCCTCTTCTCTCTTTCTCCCTCCAGCACCCTCCCTGTTCCTACACCACGGAAGCAGGGTTGGCACCACGGAAGCAGCTTGCCAAACCTGTGGTCCCCCGCTTATCCCCTTTTGTTTCTGTGTCTCCTCCCCCACAGCTGAGTGACCCCCATGCCACTGGTGCAGAGGTGAGGCCTGGGCCAGTGTGCTGGTGCTCCGGGGAGCTTGGGCACTTCCAGGACCAGTGCCATGTGATGGAAGTGGGGGCAGTGGTCCAGATCCCCTACATGCCAAAGACCGCCCCTGATCGAGCTGGAGCATGCCACATACTGGTGAGTATCCAAGGAGGTACATACCACACATTGGGGGATTCAGGCTGTAATCAGACCTCCATCTGCCAAAGCTTGGTGCAAGGTGAGGTATTGGGTATAGCATGTTTGGTGAAGGTTCTGTGTGTACATGGGGATGTTCATGAGTACCCACTGGTGGCTGTCCAGATCCACTTTTGGGGGGGAAAGCATGGTGTGGTGGCAGCAGTTAGTCCATGCCTCACCCATCCACTAATTCTGGGAACAGATTGGCCGGGGTTTAAGGATTTAATGGAGTGAGTAGTGATTGATGAGTCCTGCAGTAACATGTCACAGGGGATTCTAGCATAGTCTTGACTGGGGAGGCTGTCCCAGAGCCATTTATGTCAAAACCGCATCATAGTGACACAAAGAGTGGGGAGCACCCCAGCCCTCCCCCTCCCTCCCTCCCCCTCTCTCTCAGGGATTTCCCTCTCAAGCAGGGGTGGGATGAGACTGTCCAAGTGAGAGTAGTCGATGATCAAACCCTCCAGCCTAACATTGTGCTTTCCTTCCTGTACTTTTCAATAATTAAGAATAGACTGTATTGAGTGATGCAGGACACTCAGACTGGTGGAAAAGTGACACAGTTGTTGGTCCCAAAGAGCTGCAGGGAACTTGCATTCTATGTGGCTCATAGAACCTTATGGCAGGACCCCTAGGCCAGCATAAAACATTAACCCATCTCATGGTTTGTTTCTACCTGCCAGGGATTCGTGGGAATGTCTGCAAGTAGTGTATGGCATGTAGCGAATGCAAGCTGGTGAATCCAGTGGCCACACCAAAAGCACCATTGTGTCCTTTTCCCCTAATCCAGACCCCCTTTGAAAGAATTTGGATGGATCTTGTTGGGCCATTAGATCGGTTTGCATGAGGGCATTGTTTTATTTTAGTCCTAGTGGATTATGCAATGCAATACCCGGAAGCAGTACCGCTGCGTAGCATTTCTGCACATAATGTTGCAGAGGCACTGTTTAAAATTATCTCCCAAGTCAGGATTCCGAAAGAAATCCTGACTGACCAAGGCACTACGTTTATGTCATGCACCCTTTGCAAACTCCCGAGTTATTAGGGGTGAAATCAATCGACACAAGTGTTTATCATCCACAAACAGACGGCTTGGTCTGGTGATTTAACCAAAGCCTAAAGAACCTTAATTTGTAAGTTTGTGCACAAAGACACTCATAACTGGGATAAATGGCTTGAGCCCCTGTTATTTGCAGTACAAGAAGGTCCACAAGCCTCCACGGGGTTTTCCCCATTTTAATTATTGTACAGGCATAAGCCACATGGTGTCCTAGATGTCATATGTGAAAATTGGGAAGAGGGACCTTCTAATAGTAAAAATGAAATTCAATACATCCTCGACCTGCACGTAAAACTCCATACACTCAGTCACCTAACCCAGAAGAATTTGCGGCAGGCACAGGAATGTCAGTCTCAGCTGTATAACAGAGATGCGTGCTTGTGGGAGTTCACACTGTGAGATAATGTTCTCATATTATTGCCCACATCAAGCTCTAAATTACTCGCCAAGTGGCAAGGGCCCTTCAAGGTCACACAGCGAGTTGGGGACATCGACTATGAGGTGAAGCAAATGGATAGGGGCAGGGTGCTGCAGATATACCACCTCAATCTGCTTAAACTATGGAACTATGGGGTCCCCATGGTATTGGCAATGGTAGTTCCAGAGAGGGAGTAGCTAGGACCAGAGGTAAAAACTAATGTAGCCATTCAATCCACCCTGGTCCCCTGTGGAGACCACCTCTTGCCATCCCAACTCGCAGAGGTTGCCAAGTTGCAAGCGGAATTTTCCGATGTGTTCTCGCCCCTTCCTGGTCACACCCACCTCATAGAACACCACATTGGGACACCCCCCATATGCCCATATGGTTTACCCAAACACACAAAAAAACATAGGCTTGGGATGAACTCAAGGCCATGCTTGGAATGGGAATACTTGAGGAGTTGCACAGTGACTGGAGCAGCCCGGTGGTCTTTGTCCCCAAGGCCGACAGGTCGGTCTGGTTCTGTGTGGACTACAAAAAAGTCAACATGGTGTCTAAATTTGATGCATATCCAATGCCTCGCATAGGTGAATTGCTTGATTGGTTAGGCGTGGCTCGGTTTTATTCGACATTGGATTTAACAAAGGGATATTGGGAGATCCCCTTGACTCCCCTATCATGTGAAAAAAAAGGCCTTTTCCACTGTTTGCTTTACACCAGTTTGTCACCTTTCCATTTGGGTTATTCAGGGCCCCAGCGACGTTCCAGCAGCTCATGGACAAAGTCCTGTGCCTGCACACTGCATATGCCATGGCCTACGTAGACGATGTCATCATATATAGTAATGATTGGCCGTGGCACATCCCTAACATCTTAGGGCTGTTCTAGAGTTGTTGAGGCATATGGGCCTCATGGCTAACCCAAAGAAGTGTGCAATTGGGTGGGTGGAAGTATGGTATCTGGGCTTCCACTTGGGTCATGGGCAGGTGCGACCCCAAATTGACAAGACTGCAGTAATTGTGGCCTGCCTGAGGCCCAAGACCAAAAAGGGGGTGAGACAGTTCCTGGGGCTGGCTGGCTATTATTGTAGGTTTAAGAAAGCACAACTTTATTCATCACACACTTGTGAAATTCCTCTCTGCATTTAACCCATCTGAAGCAGTGAACACATACATGCACACACACGAGCAACGAGCACACACACATATACCCAGGGCAGCCATGCTAACAGCACCCAGGGAGCAGTTGGGAGTTAGGTGCCTCGCTCAAGGGCACCTCAGCCCAAGGCCATCCCATATTAACCTAACCACATGTCTTTGAACTGTGGGGGAAACTGGAGCACCCAGAGGAAACCCACACAGACATGGGGAGAACATGCAAACTCCACACAGAAAAGCCCCTGCCGGCTGCTGGGCTCGAACCCAGAACCTTCTTGCTGTGAGGTGACCGTGCTAACCACTTACACCACCGTACTGCCCGTTTGTGCCTAACTATTCGGATGTGACCAGCCTGCTGACTGATCTCACTATAATGGGGCACCAGATCCAGTCCAGTGGACAGAGCTGTGCCAATGGGCTTTCACCCAGACACCCCTGATTTCTCTCTCCCTTTTGTTTTACAGACTGATGTGTCAGACAGAGGGATGGGGGCCATTTTGTCCCAGATGGTGGACGGAGAGGAGCACCCGGTGCTATACATTAGTAACAATCTCTCGGTGTGAGAAAGTAAGTATAGCACCATTGAGAAGGAGTGTATGGCCATCAAGTGGGCAGTCCTCACCTTCCGGTACTACCTGCTGGGGCACTCTTTCATCCTCTGTTCGGATCACGCCCCGCTCCACCCCACTCCAGTGGCTCCACCGCATGAAGGATGCCAATGCATTGATCACCCGTTGGTATCTAGCTCTGCAGCCCTTCAAGTTCAAAGCAGTCACAGGCCAGATGTGCAGATGGTGGTGGCTGATTACCTCTCCCACCAGGGAAGGAGTCAGCTGCAGGCCGGACAGCTACCCGGATTGAGTCGGGCGGTGGGGGTATGTGGCAGCAGGGGCATGGTCAAGCACCAGTTTGTGAATGGAGGGCAAGGCCAGGGACAGTGAATGGCAAGTGATCACACCTGTGTTGTATTACCGATGTGTGTGTGTCTCTTGCAGTGACAGCTGAGGGTTTGTATGATGGGAGCAAGCAGAGAGGAGGAGCGCTAGGAACGCTCCTCCTCTCTGCTTGCTCCCATCATACAAACCCTCAGCTGTCACTGCAAGAGACACACACACACACACATCGGTAATACAACACAGGTGTGATCACTTGCCATTCACTGTCCCTGGCCTTACCCTCCATTCACAAACTGGTGCTTGATCATTGAATCACTTGAGAGTCAAAATCATATCACATCTTGTGGAAGCCTGAGGTTTAGACCCCTAATAATTATTTGGTGGAACAAGTAAAAAATCTATTCTATTCTATTCTTTTTCCTTTCTACTCTTTTTTCTTTGCTGTTCTGTTCTATTTTATTCCAACCAATTCAATTCTATATTTAAAATCATATAGACTTATGAATAAAAAATAACACATTTTGTGGAAGCCTGAGGTTTAGATTGCTCGTAAATATTTTGTGAAAACAAGTGAATATTCTATTCTATTCTAAATCTAATAATAAAATGACTTGTGAATCTAAATCATATCTTGTGGAAGTTTCAGGTTTACACTGATAGTAATTATTTGGTGGAAACAAGTAAAAATTCTACTATGTTCTATTCTATATTTATTATGTTCTACTCTATCCTATTCTATTCTTTTCTTTCCTAAATTTAATGATATAACAACTTATGAATCAAAATCATATCATTACACTGCTACTAATTATTTGATGGGAACAAGTAAAATTCTATTCTATTCTGTTCTACATTGTTCTTTTCTCTTCTCTTCTTTCTTTTCCATGAATAACCCTGCATAACGTCTTATGTGTGCATGTGTGTTTAAAGCTGAAAAGCAAAAATAAAACAAGTGATTGCAATTCATCCACCTGTCACAGTGCTTCAGTGTTCCGCCCCACTGTTGCAAGAATAGAATAGAATTTTCACTTGTTCCCACCAAATAATTATTAGAAGTGTAAATCTCAGGCTTCCACACGATGTTTTATGATTTCAATTATGATTACAATTAGAATAAAACAGAACATAATAAAATAGAACAAAATAGAATAGTACAGAAGAGAACAGAAAATAACAGAATAGAACAGAACAGAACAGAACATATTACAACAGAACAGAAAAAAAATACAATTTTCACTTGTCACCAGCAAATAATTCCTAGAGGCGTAAACCTCAGGCTTCCACCAAGATGTAATATGACTTTGATTTATAAGTGAATAATAAGATTAAATTTAGAACAGAACAGAATAAAACAGAATTTTCTAGGGGTCTACACATCAGGCTTCCACAAGATGTGATGTGATTTTGAGTCATAATGGATAACTCTAAGAAATGTTCATGGAAAAGAAAGAAGAGAAGAGAAAAGAAAAGAACAGACAGTGTAGAACAGAACAGAATAGAATAGAATTTTACTTGTTCCCATCAAATAATTAGTAGCAGTGTAATGATATGGTTTTGATTAATAAGTTGTTATATCATTAAATTTAGGAAAGAAAAGAATAGGATAGGATAGAGTAGAACATAATAAATATAGAATAGAACATAGTAGAATTTTTACTTGTTTCCACCAAATAATTACTAGCAGTGTAAACCTGAGGCTTCCACAAAATGATTTAGATTCACAAGTCATTTTATTATTAGATTTAGAATAGAATAGAATATTCACTTGTTTTCACAAAATATTTACGAGCAATCTAAACCTCAGGCTTCCACAAAATGTGTTATGATTGGAATAGAATAGAACAGAACAGCAAAGAAAAAAGAATAGAAAGGAAAAAGAACAGAACAGAATAGAATAGATTTTTTACTTGTTCCACCAAATAATTATTAGGGGTCTAAACCTCAGGCTTCCACAAGATGTGATATGATTTTGACTCTCAAGTGATTAAATCAAGTGATGTGATTAAATTTCAAATAGAATAAAATATTTAAGATTTGCACAAGTACAGTGGATATAAAAAGTGTACACACCCTGTTAAAATGATAGGTTTTTCTGATGTTAAAAAAAATGAGACCACAATAAATTATTTCAAAACTTTTCCCACCTTTAATATAACCTATAACCTGTACAATTTAATTGAAAAACAAACAAATCTGTTAGGAGGAAAAACATTA
The DNA here is from genome assembly GCF_027579695.1 of Neoarius graeffei. NCBI lineage: Eukaryota > Metazoa > Chordata > Actinopteri > Siluriformes > Ariidae > Neoarius > Neoarius graeffei. Next base: position 49,734,019 of record NC_083576.1, read on the forward strand.
AAAAGTACAATAAGCTGGTTGCATAAGTGTGCACACCCTTAAACTAATACTTTGTTGAAACACCTTTTGATTTAATTACAGCATTCAGTCTTTTTGGCTTCACACCTGCCATCAACTAAAATTACTCTGATTAACCCCAAATAAAGTTCAGACATTTACTCAGTTGCATATACTCTGATATCCCATGGAGCACAGTGAAGACAGTCGTCAAGAAGTGGAGAAAATATGGGACAACAGTGACATTACCGAGAACTGGACATCCCTCCAAAGTTAATAAAAAGACAAGATGAAAACTGGTCAGGGAGGCTGCCAAGAGGCCTACAGCAACACTGAAGGAGCTGCAGGAATTTCTGGCAAGTACTGGTTGTGTACTACATGTGACAACAATCTCCCATATTCTCCATATGTCTGGACTATGAGGTAGGGTCAAAGAAAAACATCCAGGCCCAGCTAAATTTTGCCAAAAAATACATCAACTCTCCCAAAAGCATGTGGGGAAAATGTGTTATGGTCTGATGAAACCAAGGTTGAACTTTTTGGCCACAATTCCAAAAGGTATGTTTGGCGCAAAAACAACACTGCGCCTCACCAAAAGAACACCATACCCACGGTGAAGCATGGTGGTGGCAGCATCATGTTTTGGGGTTGTTTTTCTTCAGCTGCAACAGGGGCTTTAGTCAGGGTGGAGGGAATTCTGAACAGTTCTAAATACCAGTCAATTTTGGCCCAAAACCTTCAGGTGTCTGCTAGAAAGCTGGGGATGAAGAGGAATTTCATCTTTCAGCATGACAATGACACCAAAATAGTTTTAGAATGGCCCAGCCAGAGCCCAGACCTAAATCCAATTGAAAATCTGTGGGGTGACCTGAAGAGGGCTGTGCACAAGAGACGCCCTCGCAATCTGACAGATTTGGAGTGCTTTTGCAAGGAAGAGTGGGCAAATATTGCCAAGTCTAGATGTGGCAGGCTGATAGACTCCGACCCAAAATGACTGAATGCTGTAATTAAATCAAAAGGTGCTTCAACAAAGCATTAGTTTAAGGGTGTGCACACTTATGCAACCAGCTTATTGTACATTTTTTATTTTTTATGTTTTTCCTTCTAACAGATTTGTTTATTTTTCAATTGAATTGTACAGGTTATAGGTCACATTAAAGGTGGGAAAAGTTTTGAAATTATTTATCGTGGTCTCATTTTTTTTTTTTACATCAGAAAAACCTACCATTTTAACAGGCTGTGTACACTTTTTTACACAACAGGTGTTTGTCCTTTTTCAATAATAATTGATTTATGATCGTTTCCTTTTAAATCTACGAATCAATCCAGCTCGTTGAATCATTACACCCGTAATAATGACGCAGTGGTCACATGTTAGGCTATGACGTAACTTCAACAGGATTATTCGGGGCCATGAGCTTGTGGTCTCAATATATTAATTAATTTTTAAAACATAACCACCAGCAGATCCATGAAACACGTTGTCTGAAAGAGGGAATGCGACAGAGTGGAGTAGCCACCCAGGGGCGCTATAACCAAACCTACTCATTAACCCAACACTGGAGCTGAATGAGGAACTCAGCTCTGCTTTTCCTCAATCCGGAATGAGTCTCGATCACCTTGTTGGTCTTTGGTGTGATGTTCATCTCAACAAGAAGACAGACTTCTCCTGTAGCCTTAAACTGGCTCAGATGCCACTTCTACTGGGTGTCCGAAATGTCGGAAAGCAATGGCTTATGTTGAGCAAATCCACAAAAACATGAAACAGTAGATGAGAAAATGTGTAGAGCTTATTAAGGGTGAACATGTAGAGCAAATGCTATAAATAATGAATATAAAATGAAGCAGTTTTACTCTCACTGGTTCCTGACTTTTTGGCCCCTGTAAATAAGACGTTCGGTTCTCTTGTGGACATTTCATTTTAACCAAATAAATTAAAAAAATTACTTACCAAAAAAAATTCAGATAAAACCAGAGATTATTGCTGGTATCAACATTTAAAATACTTTTAATATACCAGATGCAAATGAAATCAGTTGAAGGATCTGGACAGATCTAGAGTCAGGGCTCTCTAATTCAGTTCACAACAGCTTAAAAAACATGTATCGAAAATAATGTAATTACTGACCAATTCATAAATCATAAGCTATAACATCATAACATGATACATGCTAGCAGTAGACATTTTCTGTCACTGTCAGTTTAATTACACCATAATGTACACCTTTACCTGAAGTATCACTACAGTAACATAAATAATAAAATTAGCTAATCTTTAAAGGCATTAAAATTCCGTAAAGCTGCTTTGCGACAATGTCTATTGCTAAAAACGCGAGAAAAATAAACCTGACTTGAGTAACACTTATTATCTGTGTTGCCTTTATAACCCTTTATCCTGCAACTCTTTGTGCATACAATTATATATTATATGGACACGAGTGTTTTACTGGGAAATACACCACTCATTTTTCATATGAGCTACATCTGAGACATGGAGATCCAAAACCAGGACATAAATCTCTATATGTGGGCGTGTCGTGGCTCAGGTGGATAAGGCGCCATACCATAAATCCGGGGACCCGGGTTCAATTCCGACCCGAGGTCATTTCCCGATCCCTCTCTGTCTCCCGCTCATTTCCTGTCTCTACACTGTCCTATCCAATAAAGGTGAAAAAAAAAGCCCCAAAAAAATCTTTAAAAAAAAAAAATCTCTATATGTCATTCATGGGGGCGGCACGGTGGTATAGTGGTTAGTGCTATCGCCTCACAACAAGAAGGTCTGGGTTCGAGCCCCGTGGCTGGCAAGGGCCTTTCTGTGTGGAGTTTGCATGTTCTCCCCGTGTCCGTGTGGGTTTCCTCCGGGTGCTCCGGTTTCCCCCACAGTCCAAAGACATGCAGGTTAGGTTAACTGGTGACTCTAAATTGACTGTAGGTGTGAATGTGAGTGTGAATGGTTGTCTGTGTCTATGTGTCAGCCCTGTGATGACCTGGCGACTTGTCCAGGGTGTACCCTGCCTTTCTAGAGGTAGAAAGATAATGAGATGAGATTTCTCAGGAGAAAAGCATTAATGTTACAGCATGGATAGCGATAAGTGTTCATAGCGAAAGGGAGTTTTACTACCCTGAGGAAGAAGAAATAAAACATTTCAGGAGAAAGCTAAAAACCTCTAACTGTTGCTAACGCCGAGCAAAAACATGGCTGAATCCTGAATGACTCAGTTTTGTATAAATAGGGGACTACATAGGCGGCAAAATGTAGTTTTTTTCCTGCCATGGAAGTGCACTTGTATACCGAGGAGGAAGCCATTTGCATTACAGCCGTGAATGAAGATTCAAAATAGCGGCTCGCTTCGGCTCGGTTTTCCCTTTCGGGCGCTCTCGTTTTCTGTTAGAATTTGGTAAAGAAAAAAATAAATATATTATTTACCAGCTTAAGGTCGGTCCGTATGGTGAAATACCGTGACCTCGGCCTTGAATACCGACCATGTTTTTGCTCGGCGTTAGCAAGTTAGAGGTTTTTAGCTTTCTCCTGAAATGTTTTCTTTTATTTCTTCTTCCTCAGGGTAGTAAGACTCACTTTCACTGTGAACACTGTCGTTATCACTATCCATGCTGTAAAATTAATGCTATTATGCTGAGAAATTTCATCTCATCTCATTATCTCTAGCCGCTTTATCCTGTCCTACAGGGTCGCAGGCAAGCTGGAGCCTATCCCAGCTGACTACGGGCGAAAGGCGGGGTACACCCTGGACAAGTCGCCAGGTCATCACAGGGCTGACACATAGACACAGACAACCATTCACACTCACATTCACACCTACGGTCAATTTAGAGTCACCAGTTAACCTAACCTGCATGTCTTTGGACTGTGGGGGAAACCGGAGCACCCGGAGGAAACCCACGCGGACACGGGGAGAACATGCAAACTCCGCACAGAAAGGCCCTCGCCGGCCACGGGGCTCGAACCCGGACCTTCTTGCTGTGAGGCGACAACACTAATCTTTATATATAAAAGACAAATGTTGACAAAAAATGCTCCTATGTTGTTTGTTGTTGTGAATGACTGAGTCGCCGGAGGTCCATAACTGGGGTCCATAAACGGTACGGTAGGATATGGACCCGCTCGCTAGCCAATCAGAGCGCAGGATTTGGACCGCGAAAAAAATAAAAGCTGGGAGGTCCGTATGGTGAAATACCGTGACTGAGGTCTTGAAAGTACTGAGCGAGGCCCTCTGGGCCAAGGTCACGGTATTTCACCATATGGACCTCCCAGCTGGCAAATAATATATTTATTTTTTTCTTTACCAAATTCTTTTTTTTGGTCCTTTTTCACCTTTATTGGATAGGACAGTGTAGAGACAGGAAATGAGCAGGAGAGAGAGATGGGGAGGGATATAACCTTGGGTTGGAATTGAACCCGAGTCCCTGGATTTATGGTATGGCGCCTTATCCACCTGAGCCACGACGCCCCCTCCTCACCAAATTCTAACAGAAACCGAGCGCGCCCGAAAGCGAAAACCGAGCCGAGCCGCCATTTTGAATCCTCATTCACGGCTGTAATGCAAATTGCTTCCTCCTCGGTATACAAGTGCACTTCCATGGCAGGAAAAACACTACATTTTGCCGCCTATGTAGCCCCCTATTTATACAAATAGGAGTCATTCAGGATTCAGCCATGTTTTTGTTCGGTTTTAGCAAGTTACAGGTTTTTAGCTTTCTCCTGAAATGTTTTATTTCTTCTTCCTCAGGGTAGTAAAACTCGCTTTTACTGTGAACACTGTCATCTCTATCCATGCTGTAAAATTAATGCTATTCTCCTCAGAAATGCTGGCAAAAATTTACAAGATTTTTGATAATCTTATAAATGAATCTTATTTAAAAAAAGAGAGAAATGTTGATTAAAAAAAAAAAAAAAAAAACGCTACTATGTTTGTTGTGAACGACCGACCCGCTCGCCAGCCAATCAGAGCGCGAGTGAATGCTTGAAAACAACATTTCCCATAACGCTTTGCGCAACGACGGGGCGGGGCTTATCGTGGAGTAAAAATTTGTTCGCGAGAGAGAGAGAGCGAGCAGGCTGTGGGCGGAATGCGAGGTAGAGAGAGAGACAGGCAGATAGAGCGGTGCATCCCCGGTGAATGAATCACTGTCACTTTTCCCCCTCTTTCTTTGGAACCGCTCCGTTCCGCTGAGTGGTGTGCGCTTCCGCTGAGGGCTGCTGGCGGAGCTGAGCAACAGGGCGCCTGCACGATGCCGCTGAGCACAGGGAGCGCGCGCCGCTAGCCCCGGCGGCTCACTGCGGAACCGAGGCGCGAGCATGCTGGCAGCGAGCGCGAGAGAACGCCAGCCATGTAGCTTCCCCGCCGCGTCCCGCACAGCGCACCCAACCGGGCCACAGCGCAGATAGCTGACGACGCGACTAACCGGCTTTCAATTGGCGTCATACATGCAAAGTTAGTTCGGCTGAGACAAAAGGAACTGCGTGTTTACAGCAAAACACACACACGAGTCCAGTATGCTCCGGAGAAGCCTAAACCGGCTGGTGAGTACAGCTAAAAGCCCAACACTCTCTCAGAATTGAAGCGTTGTTAGTGGCAACATGAGCCAGCTCTTCTATTAGCGCCTTATTTTTGACGCACGAGCTGAATAACGTTGTTTATTATTATTATTTACTTCTTTCCTTCCTTCCTGCTAATGTTGCTAACTGTCTTTTCCTCTCTGACGTGTTCAGCGGTTACTTGTTGGACAATTTGTTCCTTGTGTAAGAGAACTTGGGCTTTGAACGCAGCGCATGGCTAATCAGGCAGGCAGACTGGTGTGTGTGTGTGAGAGAGAGAGAGAGAGAGTGTGTGTGTGTGTGTGGGGATTTATTGCGACTGAACTTCCTGCTAGAAAAGTCGCCTCTTCACTGGAACCCCGCCCAGGACTCCCTGACACACCTGTGCAGGTCCAGGATTCCTCTGAGCTCTTCATGCAGCAGCGCTGTGTGTGTGTGTGTGTGTGTGTGGCTCTCCTGCTGCAGCTAAAGCACAACTTTATTCATTAGATGAGATGAGATGAGATTAGGGGCTATCTGTGGTTGGTAGAAGAGAGCAACTGGACTTGCTTGAAAAGTCTTGAAGACGTTTCGCCTCATCCGAAAGGCATCCTCACTTCTGTCCGTCTCTGTTCAGTGCTGGTCGTTCCAGGTTGACAAAATTGAACGATCCTCTCTGGCTAAGATGTCTGCCAGTTTTCTGGAAGTCCTCTCATACTGCCGCACCACTCAAAGGGATCTCATCCCAAAGTGCGTAGAAACATATCTGTGAAGATACTCAGGGCGTATTCACACCTACGTTGTTTGGTCCGGACTAAACGAACCAAATTTCCCTTGGTCCGGACCTTTTGGCTTGGTCTGAATACAAACCGCCGAACTCTGGTCCGGACCGAGACTGAGCTGCAAGGTCGGACTCGGTCCGGACCAAAGGAACCCTGGTGCGGATCTTTTGGAGGTGTAAAAGCAGACCGGACCTAATCCGACAGTTTTGCTTTTTTGTACCTCGGGAGCTTCTGTCATTTGTTGAGCATTATGGGAAACAGAGTCTTGACACTCCACCGCAAAGCGCAAACACTTTCGGTTGTCAAGGGTCGTTCAGTCACCAGTGGTAGGCGAGTACAAAAAATGAGTAGGGGGCAAACGTGGGCCGAGGAAGAAACGCGTACCCTTGTGGATATATGGGCAGATGTCCACATATCTGAGCTTTTGGAGAGAACACGCAAAAATGCCGACGTGTTTGCTGTATTCAGTGAGAAAATGAAGGAGAAGGGGTTCACGCGCTCCCCAGAACAATGTCGGCTAAAAGTGAAGAAACTCCGTCAGACCTACATTAAAATCCGGGACATTCTTTCAAAAAGTGGCAGTACGAGCGACGCAAAAAAGAAATTCATCTATTACGATGGATAAGGCGAATATCCCGACACCATACCTCCTCCGTCTTGCGTGAAGAGCCAGAACTGTCACAACATGATGTGCGCTCATCAGCGCTATCCTCCGTAGCCGCCTTGCCCTTTGAAGTCGTCGTTGATAAATTACTTGTACAACAGCATAGTAATCGCACAATTGTGAAAACAGTAAAAACTGGAAAAAACATATAGCTTTGATGACATTAAAAAGAATAACAGCACGGAAAGCCTCCATGACTACTTTTGAACTTAACGCTTTGTGCGCGTGTCGTCTCTGACCAATAGCTGAACGACCTCAGGGCGCGTGGCTTTGTTGACAGATTTTGGTCCGCTTACTAAAATGTACAGTGTGAAAGCAAACCGCACCAAAATGAAAAAATAAAAAAAACATTTGGTTCGGACCAAAGCAAGTGAACTATCGAACTATCCTGGTCTGAATACACCCTCAGTCATCCAGGTACATAGTAATCTGTGGTTGGTAGAAGAGAGCAACTGGACTTGCTTGAACAGAGACAGACAGAACTGAGGATGCCTTTCGGATGAGAGGTGAAACGTCTTCAAGACTTTTCAAGCAAGTCCAGTTGCGTTCTTCTACCAACCACAGATTACGATGTACCTGGATGACTGAGTATCTTCAGATAGATTAGGGGTTGTTTTACAATCAGGGTACAAAGTTTGTGTCAGGGCGGCACGGTGGTGTAGTGGTTAGCGCTGTCGCCTCACAGCAAGAAGGTCCTGGGTTCGAGCCCCGTGGCCGGCGAGGGCCTTTCTGTGCGGAGTTTGCATGTTCTTCCCGTGTCCGCGTGGGTTTCCTCCGGGTGCTCCGGTTTCCCCCACAGTCCAAAGACATGCAGGTTAGGTTAACTGGTGACTCTAAATTGACCGTAGGTGTGAATGAGAGTGTGAATGGTTGTCTGTGTCTAATGCCGCTTTTCCACTACCAACGCGGCTGAATCGGGCTGAGCCGTGCCGTGCTGAGTCGGGCTGAGTGGGGCTGTTGGAGTTGCATTTCGACTACAACCGCGCTGAACCGTGCTGGCTGGAAGTGGGTGGACACATTGGGTGGAGTTAGCGAAAGTGGGTGGACGTCAGGTGATGTCGTTAGGCGGCGCAAACAGTGACATCAGTGATCTTTTAAGCGGTAGTCTCACGACCCGGAGAGTAAACAATAAACATGGAGGACATGGAGTCGTTAGTGTTGCTGGTCTTGGTGCTGTGGCTTGTTGTCACCGACAACGCCAACAGATACTGGCAAGAGCGTATAGATGAGGCGAGGCGCATAAGGCTTCAGAAATTCTCGTAATTCGTAATTCTCCTTCTTCCGGGTTTACGGTGTTTACAGATCCCAGCGTGCTCGCGGGGCGTGTGAGGACACTCCTCCTCACCAATCAGTGCACAGGGGAGTGTCTGCTCACGCCCCCAGCCTCACTCGGCTCGGTTTGGCTCGCTTCAGCCCCACTCCAAAACCGTGCGAGTTTTGGGGGCTGAGCAGGGCTGAAGCGAGCCGAGTCGTGCTGTTCTTAGATAGTCGAAACGCGAGCCGTGTCGGGCTGAAGTGAGCTGAAAAAGGGTAGTGGAAAAGGGCCATATGTGTCAGCCCTGTGATGACCTGGCGACTTGTCCAGGGTGTACCCTGCCTTTCGCCCGTAGTCAGCTGGGATAGGCTCAGCTTGCCTGCGACCCTGTAGAACAGGATAAAGCGGCTAGAGATAATGAGATGAGATGAAGTTTGTGTCACAGGGGTCCAAAATCCAAATTGATTCAGACTGGTTCTTGTACCAGTTTTTAAGTGAAGGACCAGTTAAAGAACAGATTTCAGGTAATTTTTTGACGCGTGTGTGTGTATGGTAGTTTTGTGTAATCTGCTATAAGATAAAGAAAAGTATCAAAAATGTTATCAAAGACTCCTTGTCAAAAAATAGCTGATAGAAATAAAATTCCAACAGTTAAGAAATTGTTAGTAGTCCATAACATTCACCTAATGTTATAGCATGCTCATGAACTATTTAGGGTTTTTTTTCTTGTGTAGTCTGCAGACCTTGCACAGCCGTGTCCATCTGAGTGTCGGCCATTTCTTTAAATTGACAACACAAAATTCATGTCCCTTGAATAAGTAGTAGCCGTAGGGACTTTTTTTTATCTTAGCAAAGTAGTCCTTACCCATTTATATATCCATATTAAAAATTATTTATGCATGGGTCTCCTAAACATTTGTGACCTTATGTCAAAATAATTGTCCTCTCCGAGACAGTTTTTTTTTTTTTTTTTGACAATTCAGAATCCACTCCTTCCACAGTGCTTTTAAATATAAGGCTGTAAGCTTTGTGTTAGTTGTCTCTAATATTTATGTCCCAATATCTTGACCACATTTTAGGATAAAAATAATCATTTTAGATATGTTATTTTATATTGAAAAATTAGCTGTCTTGGAGAGGACATTTTTTTTTGACACAGTTGCATACTAATTTGATCAAAATAGTCTGAAAACTTACTGACATTCAACATTAAAACTTAACTAATATGATATGATATGGAACCAATATGTGTTTTATGGTATAAAGAATGATGTAAGTGCATCCCTTTTGGAGATACCTGTGGCCAAAAAAGCACTTTTTCTAAATGACACGAGTAATTTTGCTAAATATGACACATATTGCCATACATTCACCAAAAATAACGTTATCACCAATTTTTTTTTTTTTTGCATGGTAAATAGAGCTATCACAGGGCTACAATAAACAACCGAGTTTATTTAGTCAAGCCTTTTGATATTGAAGATGATAAGTGGTAAATGTGATTTTTAGCTTGCGTACCCTGATTGTAAAACAACCCTTAGATTAGATTCACTTTATTCATCCCACATCGGGGAAATTCACGTGTTACAGTAGCAAGAAAATGTCAAACGGATAACAAATAAAACTGAAATAAAAATTAGACAAACGAAGGATTAAATACAGAGGGCTATTTGCATTATCTACCGTGAAAAAGTATAGAAAAATTGCTTTATTGAGAGGCTCGGGAAAAATTGCACATTACAGGTAGACTGTGTGTGTATATATAAATATAAATAAATAAAAAATACGGGCGCATAAAAATCGTTTAGGGCCTATATTTTTGCACATAATTGCATCGATGGTAGTAGTGGTGAAGTAGTGCAAATATAACGACAAACAGGTTATTGGTGCTACGTTCCAAGTTGTGGGTGTTATACAGTCTGACAGCAGTAGGTATGAATGACCTGCAGTACCGCTCCTCCTTGCATCGTGGGTGTAGCAGTCTACTACTAAACGAGCTGCTGAAAGCCCCCACAGCCTCATGTAGGGGGTGAGAGGGGTTCTCCATGATTGAGGTCAGCTTGGCTAACATCCTCCTCTCACCCACCACCTCAATGGAGTCCAGAGGACAGTCCAAGACTGAGCCAGCCCTTCTGACCAGTTTATGAAGTTTCTTCCTGTCCCTCTCTGAACTTCCACAGCCCCAGCAGACCACAGCGTAGAAAATCACTGATGCTACCACAGAGTCCTAAAAAGTCCTAAGCAGTGTCCTGCACACACCAAAAGACCTCAGTCTTCTCAAGAGGTGGAGACGACTTGGGCCCTTCTTGTACAGGACACCTGTGTTGTTAGTCCAGTCATCACACACTTGTGAAATTTCCTCTCTGCATTTAACCCAGGGGCGGCACGGTGGTGTAGCAAGAAGGTTCAGGTTCGAGCCCCGTGGCCGATGAGGGCCTTTCTGCGCGGAGTTTGCATGTTCTCCCCGTGTCCGCGTGGGTTTCCTCCGGGTGCTCCGGTTTCCCCCACAGTCCAAAGACATGCAGGTTAGGTTAACTGGTGACTCTAAATTGACCGTAGGTGTGAATGGTTGTCTGTGTCAGCCCTGTGATGACCTGGCGACTTGTCCAGGGTGTACCCCGCCTCTCAGCTTGCCTGCGACCCTGTAGAACAGGATAAAGCGGCTAGAGATAATGAGAGGAGTTGAGGCATTTAACCCATCTAGAGCAGTGGGCAGCCATGTGAACAGCACCCAGGGAGCAGTTGGGAGTTAGGTGCCTCGCTCAAGGGCAACTCAGCCCAAGGCCGTCCCGTATTAACCTAAGTGCGTGTCTTTGGACTGTCGGGGAAACCGGAGCACCCGGAGGAAACCCACACAGAAAGGCCCTCGCTGGCCGCTGGGTTCAAACCCAGAACCTTCTTGCTGTGAGGTGAACGTGCTAACCACTTACCACCTAAGGACCCGGGACCGACATGTAACTCAGAGGGACAGATTTGGGGAGGGAGAGAAAACACAAGTCAAGTTTATTTCTATAGCACTTTTAACAATAAACATTGCTGCTAAGCAGCTTTACAGAATTTGAATGACTTAAAACATGAGCTAATTTTATCCCTAATCTATCCCCAATGAGCAAGCCTGTGGCGACGGTGGCAAGGAAAAACTCCGTCAGACGACACGAGGAAGAAACCTCGAGAGGAACCAGACTCAAAAGGGAACCCATCCTCATCTGGGTGACAACAGACAGCCTGACTATAACATTAACATAAAGTCAGCTTCGTTGATGCTATAAATCCCCCACCAACGGAAACCCGAGCGCAAAACCGTTCACGACAACCGCAGTCCCCAGCCACAAAAGCACCACCGCAAGAGTCAGAGCGTCCTCCAGGCGTGACCCCCAACTGTCCACATGGGGCCGCCCTCCACAGGAGCGATGCGATGAGACTCCAACCAGACACAGGGCACCAGGATGGATCAGGCAGGTCCGAGGAGCAGAAGAGGTCAGCATCTCGATCCCAGGACCGACGTGTAACTCGGAGGGACAGATTTGAGGGGGAGAGAAGAGAGAGAACACAAATCTGATTATTTTCTAAGAGCTGACTTTTTAATTTAGAAAAAGAAAGCTTTATTTATCACATGCACACTTCAAGCACAGTGAGATTCATCCTCTGCATTTAACCCATCTGAAGCAGTGAACACACACGTGCGTGCGCACACCCAGATCAGTGGGCAGCCACACTAGAGCGCCTGGGGAGCAGTCAGGGGTTAAGTACTTTGCTCAAGGGCACCTTGAGTGCTAACCTGACTGCATGTCTTTGGGGAAACTGGAGCACCCGGAGGAAACCCATGCTGACACGAGGAGAACTTGCAAACTCCACACAGAAAGGCTCTCGCTGGCTGCTGGGCTCGAACCCAGAACCTTAATCTAATCTAATACTGCTTTAATGTTTCTGTTCAAACGCCGAGAATTAATTCCCTAATGACCCCCATTAGATGGGAAGTGCTCGGTGAAATCATGCAGCTCAGACAGCATGCATTATAACCAATTATTCTGTTTATCTGCTTGTCAGCACATGGCACTGTTCATGCTGCTGCTGCTGAGATGCATCTGTCGGAGGTGGACAAAGTACCCAACTTCATTAAGTCAAAGTACAGATCCCACTGGTCAAACGTTCCTCCGATACAAGTGCAAGTTGTCCAGTCAAATTTTTTACTTGCTTTTAAAAATGCTTAAGTATTAAAAGTACATTTTCTGTCAGCGCGTCGTTGTATTATTGACACAACGCTGACAAAACCTAACACTGTTACCAAAGACAGAAATATGAATTCCCAAAATGAACGCATGCTGTGCAGTCATGGTGGTTTAACGTTAAAGTGCATATCCTGGACCAATTTTGTGTGTGTTTTTTTTTTTTTTTTTTTTTTTTTAAATATGAAAGTATGTCCCTTTACACACTCATCCAGAAGGGTAATTTTGCACAAGGCCGTCTGTCTACAGCAGAAAAAAATAAAATAACAAAACGCGTCTGGAAAAATCCCAAGCGAGTCTGGAGCCAGATTCGTGACGTTACCTGCAGAAGCGCCAGCGGGCTGCGCGAGCTTGGCACGGTTTCAGTGCACAGCCTGTGTAGACCAAGCGCTCCCGTTTCTCTCTCATTGTCCGGTCTTTTGGGAAACGATGAGTACTAATCCCATCAAGATTGGTGTTGCTACACCCTCCTACGATACATCTGTTCACCATTTTAATAATTACGTGATAACCTTGAAGAAATTTGCAGAAAACCACCAGGTCATTTTCTCATAAACAAACCAGCGCTGACGTAGGATTCAGAGGGAGGCGTCCCGCACGCGACGTCACGAAAATCAATGTTTCCCGGGAAATCCAAATGCCAAGTTTTTTCGGAGGCGGACCAATTCGCCTCAAATGGCTTGATTTCAACTGAATTTTTTTGGTATTGTGCAAGCTAAGAAAATTGTGCAAAATGTGACAGATATTTGACCAAAGTTTAAGTCGGAGGTGAAACGTAGAATATCAACTTTATTGTTTAGAAGAACGACCCAAAAAGTGAGTTCAATCTTCCTGGTGTCTAATTTGCACCCTAAAATTGAATAAAACGGTTAAAATATACTGGTTTGCTCAATTTCCGAAGGTTTGTTTACATCTCACTTAAGCGCACTTTCACCGCCAGGGGACCGTCATCGTGACGTCATTTAATCCAAACAGACCGGGAGCAGCCCTGTGTTTACTTGCGAACTGAGCACACGTGTACGGACTTTGGTCGTGAGAGGTTGTGTAAAATGTCTGATAGCGATTTTGAAGTAGGAACTCTCCACATTAAATATTGAGAGGTGAAACCATACATGTATGAACCTCTGGCCGTTGCGAAGCAATCGGTGAATGTGGCTCACTGGTTTGACCGTGCAGCCTCGGAATCGGACAGCGACTCGGCCGACTCTGATCACGGTGACCCCGCACCTCGACAAGACTCGTGCAAGTGGTTAGCACGGTCGCCTCACAGCAAAAAGGTTCCGGGTTTAATCCCAGCAGCCGGCGAGGGCCTTTCTGTGTGGAGTTTGCATGTTCTTCCCGTGTCCGCGTGGGTTTTCTCCGGGTGCTCCGGTTTCCTCCACAGTCCAAAGACATGCAGTTAGGTTAACATGGGGCGGCCTTGGGCTGAAGTGCCCTTGAGCAAGGTACCTGACCCCTGACTGCTCCCCGGGCGCTGTAGTGTGGCTGTCCACTGCTCTGAGTGTGCGTGTGTGTGTTCACTGCTTCAGATGGGTTAAATGCAGAGGATGAATCTCACTGTGCTTTAAGTGTGCATGTGATAAAGCTTTTCTTTCTCTCTCACTCTCTCTCTCTGACTGCATAGCTATGTTTGCAACATTATCGCTAGCTCTAAAAGCACAGACAACTTTGTTGCAAGCTTTCTCTTGGAATAAAACGTTTATATACCTCAATATGCTTCTGCAGGTCGGACGGCGAGTTTTTGATGTGGTTCATTTTCGGCAAATGTTTAAAATGAAACGAATCTTTATTCCTTTCCGAAAACCGAAACATGGGCTCTGGGTTCTAGGTATGGCCATGGGTGCGTGTGTTCCCCCCAGAAGAACCGCCTCCTTCCATTCTGCTATCAACTGATCGTGTTCAAATAATGCTGTTGAGAAATCGCCGAACTTGATTTTATCCAGTCTATGGACGTGACGTGACGTGACCCGAGTGATTTACTGATCGGCTCTCAGTGTCACCTGCAAAAAAACCAATCACGTTTTAGAAAAGGGAAGAAAAAACATCCACTTTCAAAGCCACTTCATAGTAATGAGGACCTTGATAGAAATGTAGTGGAGTGAAAAGTACGATATTTGCCTTTCAAATGTAGTGAAGTTAGTCATAAGTTTCCAAAAGAAATACTCAAGTAAAGTACAGATACTCAGTGTACTTAACTACAGTACTCAAGTAAGTGTACTTTGTTACTGTCCACCTCTGAAATATAAATATATATATTTTCTTTGTGGATATTGTGCTGGAGTTGTTGTACGACTTGGTAAATGTACTTCCAGCTAATATGTTTAAACAGCTCTGTTGGGCGGCGGCTCAGATTATCGATTTTTTTTTTTTTTAAATTATTATTATTTTAAACAAAGGTAAGTTGCAGTTATTGGTTAATTAAAGGAGAACTCAAGTCATTTTTAAACTTGCGTTTTCTTAACGTGTTTATTGAATAACGTTTTTGGTTTTATTAACCTTATATTGTGACTTGTATTGGCATATTACACTTATCAGCCTTTTTGGTTTTTAGCCATGTTGAATGTAGCTCATTTGGTCGGTGATCCACGAGATCTTCACGAGACTTTAAACGTAGGGCTGCACAATTAATCGAATTTAATTGAAAATCGCGATTTTGGCTGCCACGATTAAATTAAATGAAAATCGCGATTTATTTCCATTTAAAATGCGAGCTCTGCTGCATATCTGATCAAGCACTTTTTGATCAGTACTCCGCCAAACCATTAGGGGGCGAACCGACGCATGTAAGGTTTCATTACTCCGCCTAAATAAGCAAGCAAGCCAAGGCAGTGTTGCCAGATTGGGCGGTTTTAAGTGCATTTTGGCGGGTTTTGAACATATTTTGGGTTGGAAAACGTCAGCAGCATCTGGCAACACTGGCCAAGTGCGCAGAGCTTCAGTGCAGCGGTATCTTCAAGGGGTGATAGCGTGAGAGTAGGTAGCAGATTGAGGTGAGAGAGAAAAGCTAACTATGTCGGAACAACAGACTATTTAGCACTGGAGGCAATGTTGTGACCTGCCTTCGCTCATGTTTAAAGCCAGAGCATGTTGATAGGCTGGGCTTTCTAGCTAAAAACTGGTAGGCCTCAGTATAATGCTATGTAATTGTTGCAATTGAGTTTTCAGTTCCTTCATCCTTTGGTAATTTCTTGGATAAATTTCATTTATTTGTCATTTGGAAATCAGAATTTCCCTTTTAAATTTCATTCTGCACTCAAAGCTGTTCATATTGTTTGTTTGAATATAGTGAAATAAAATTTAAGTGATTTCCCTAACATCAAGAATAATCATGATTAATAATCGCGATTACAATTTTGATCAAGATAATCGTCATTATCATTTTTTCCATAATCATGCAGCCCTATTTAAACGTGACATGTCAACGCTGCCATTTTGAAAACTGTTTACACAGCGGTCAGATTGCCGCCATCATCTTCTTTTGGCTGCTCCCGATTAGGGGTCGCCACAGCGGATTTTTCGTCTCCATTGCTCCCTGTCTTCCGCGTCCTCCTCTACCACACCTGCCACTTTCATGTCCTCGCTCACCACATCCATGTATCTCCCTATTTGGCCTTCCTCGTTTTCGTGTGCCTGGCAGCTCCATCCTCAACATTCTCCTTCCAGCATGCTCTGCATCTGTCTCATCTCTCTTAGCTTAATTCTCAAGCTCTCCACGTGTGCTGTCCCTCTGATGTGCTCGTTCCTTATCCTGTCCAACCTCCCACCGCAAACCTTAACATCCTCAACTTTGCCGACTGTCTCTTCGTTAAGGGTACGGTCTCCAATCCATACATCACAGCTGGTCTCACTACTGTCTTATACATCTTACCTTGCCATATCATTCCAATTTAGATTCTTTTCGAGATTTGCCAGCTTCATCAGTGATAGTGTCATTCCTGTGCACTGTGGCCGTGGCGCACCTCAGCTCAATTAAAGAACTATGCGTTTGCCTGTTTAAGGACTGTGCTGATGCATTTGCGTTGCGAAGTATTACGATACGTATGTATGCATTACTGAGCCTTTCTACTTGTTGTCTTGATTTCCTGTTTCTCGTTCTTGTCCTCGCTCAGCCTTTAATGTAGCGTTTGTGCCTCGACTGACCCTTTTGCCTGTGTTCTCGTTTTGGATCGTTATTCTGCACTTCTATTAAACTGTATACTTCTGCACATACAGCCGCCTCCCTCACGTACGTGACATGGAGATTATTCCATACGACTTCGAACCAACTGAGAAGAGTCGGAAAGACGGCAGGATAAGGACGAGTCCGTCACGCTGGTATTTGTCATTACTGTCACACAATTAAAACGTGCCAGATCAGGTGGCTGGTGGGTTTTCAAAATAATAAGTAAATACATGCATGTGTATTTATGATAAATACATATTATACTGAGCGCATTTCCCACATAATCCTCACTAAGGTTTCGGACAGCACTACAAAATGGCGTCCACGCTATATAGTGAGTAGGGAGCGATTTCGGACACGGAAAACTTCCGGCTTGATTACATCAGCATTTGAAGGAGGGCACGCGCGTCTTTTGACAACGTTGGCAGATGTTGGTCACTTTGATTTCTGCTGTACATTTTACTTCTGTCCTACAAAGTCGCGCACAGGTCTCAGCGAATCTCGTTTACGCCCATTGCTTTGACATATGGGCTGATAGATTACAGAGCGTATTTCAAACACTCATAACTTGCTATAGCTGTCAGAAATGCATTCCTACATTTAATAACCCCACCACCACCACCCTTTGAGCTTGTTGTATGATGACACAGCTCGTTAGCTGATTTATGGAATTTTTTTTTTTTTTAGCATGATCAGCAATTTGAGGGAAAGCCCGGACGTTATCATCGCAGATAAGCATGGTGGAAAGATCATGGACATGTTTTTACTTCTCAAATTCACCGATATTTCATGATCTTGTCGAAACCTACTTTGTTTCTTACTCTTTCATTTGACAGTCGCCATTTTGTATCTATACGCGCGTTTGATCACCTACAAACAAGCAAGTATTTGATCACCTACAAACAAGCAAGATTTCTGGCTCTCACAGACCTGTAACAACTTCTTTAAGAGGCTCCTCTGTCCTCCACTCGTTACCTGTATTAATGGCACCTGTTTGAACTCGTTATCAGTATAAAAGACACCTGTCCACAACCTCAAACAGTCACACTCCAAACTCCACTATGGCCAAGACCAAAGAGCTGTCAAAGGACACCAGAAACAAAATTGTAGACCTGCACCAGGCTGGGAAGACTGAATCTGCAATAGGTAAGCAGCTTGGTGTGAAGAAATCAACTGTGGGAGCAATTATTAGAAAATGGAAGACATACAAGACCACTGATAATCTCCCTCGATCTGGGGCTCCACGCAAGATCTCACCCTGTGGGGTCAAAATGATCACAAGAACGGTGAGCAAAAATCCCAGAACCACATGGGGGGACCTAGTGAACGACCTGCAGAGAGCTGGGACCAAAGTAACAAAGGCTACCATCAGTAACACACTACGCCGCCAGGGACTCAAATCCTGCAGTGCCAGACATGTCCCCCTGCTTAAGCCAGTACATGTCCAGGCCCGTCTGAAGTTTGCTAGAGAGCATTTGGATGATCCAGAAGAGGATTGGGAGAATGTCATATGGTCAGATGAAACCAAAATAGAACTTTTTGGTAAAAACTCAACTTGTCGTGTTTGGAGGAGAAAGAATGCCGAGTTGCATCCAGAGAACACCATACCTACTGTGAAGCATGGGGGTGGAAACATCATGCTTTGGTGCTGTTTTTCTGCAAAGGGACCAGGATGACTGATAAAGGAAAGGAAAGAATGAATGGGGCCATGTATCGTGAGATTTTGAGTGAAAACCTCCTTCCATCAGCAAGGGCATTGAAGATGAAATGTGGCTGGGTCTTTCAGCATGACAATGATCCCAAACACACCGCCCGGGCAACGAAGGAGTGGCTTCATAAGAAGCATTTCAAGCCAGTCTCCAGATCTCAACCCCATAGAAAATCTTTGGAGGGAGTTGAAAGTCCGTGTTGCCCAGCGACAGCCCCAAAACATCACTGCTCTAGAGGAGATCTGCATGGAGGAATGGGCCAAAATACCAGCAACAGTGTGTGAAAACCTTGTGAAGACTTACAGAAAACGTTTGACCTCTGTCATTGCCAACAAAGGGTATAGAACAAAGTATTGAGATGAACTTTTATTGACCAAATACTTATTTTCCACCAAAATTTGCAAATAAATTCTTTAAAAATCAGACAGTGTGATTTCCTGGATTCTTTCCCTCCATTCTGTCTCTCATAGTTGAAGTGTACCTATGATGAAAATTACAGGCCTCTCTCATCTTTTTAAGTTGGGAGAACTTGCACAATTGGTGACTGACTAAATACTTTTTTGCCCCACTGTATGTATCCATATTAAAAATGATTTATGCATGGGTCTCCTAAATATTTGTGACCTTATGTCAAAATAACTGTCCTCTCCGAGACATTTTGTCTTGGAGAGGACATTTTTTTTGACAGTTCAGAATCCACTCCTTCCACAGTGCTTTTAAATCTAAGGCTGTAAGCTTTGTGTTAGTTGTCTCTAATATTTATGTCCCAATATCTTGACCACATTTTAGGATGAAAATAATCATTTTAGATATGTTATTTTATATTGAAAAATTAGCTGTCTCGGAGAGGACATTTGTTTTGACACAATTCCATATTAATTTGATCAAAATAGTCTGAAAACTTACTGGCATTCAACATTAAAACTTAACTATGTTTCCAATGATATGGAACCAAATATGTGTTTTATGGTATAAAGAATGATGTAAGTGCATCCCTTTTGGAGCTACCTGTGGCCAAAAAAGCACTTTTTCTAAATGACACGAGTAATTTTGCTAAATATGACACATATTGCCATACATTCACCAAAAATAACGTTATCACCAAATTTTTTTTTTTTTTTTGCATGGTAAATAGAGCTATCACAGGGCTACAATAAACAACCGAGTTTATTTAGTCAAGCCTTTTGATATTGAAGATAATAAGTGTTAAATGTGATTTTTAGCTTGCGTACCCTGATTGTAAAATAAGCCTTAACAAAATATGATCTACGAAAATACTTAGAAAGTGGAACAAAGATTTTCTGACACCGTTTCAACATCAGTGCATCTGTTTACAAGAATTAGAATTACTTCCTCAATGCCAGGATGTCCCTCTCACCCAGAGAGCACAGCCTGTTTTACTGCCTTGGCTCCATAGATGACTGTGACATCATTGGGATTCGAACTTTCAATTTGACTGCTTTTTGTTGTGCTACTCAGGAGCCCTTCTTAAGCCTAGGCCATCCTTAAAAAAAATCCGTTTCCTGTCCACCGGGTGGGCAAAAAAAATTTCAGTCGGGAGGGAGGGATTTATTTTTTATTTATTTATTTTTTATTATATATGGATGGATAAGAAATTGCAGTGCTGTTTGCTTTTTCTTTCAGTACTTTTTTTATTACAAAAGCAGACACATTTAATAAAATATGACAGTTAAATCAACTGAAACTTGTACAAAAACTAAGTTAGCATTTTAAATGCTGACTGCAACATTTGCAAAACTTTTACAAAGGTACTTAAAATGTCCGACACACGGACTTTTTGTAGTTCTAAATCGAGCGTTAGGCCTAGTTCAGATGAAATTACACTATTAAAATGTTCACTGAATGATTTGTTTTTCTGAATCTTTACTATTTTGTTGTTCGCTAGAATACCATTTTGCGATTTCACACTTAAGCAAATGTTTGAAAACTCCGGATCGCCTTCCTTCATGGTGGCTGCCGTTTTTTTGTGCCGCACGGCGCATACGCAGAGCTGATTCGACAGGGCTTTCCACAAGCGCCGGCTGCCAGCCATACAATTAAGTCTAGCCGGCTACTTTAACCTCTTAGGGCTTAGCGGTCACATGCGTGGACAGCACTTTTTAGAAATTCGGAACAAGAATCCACATATGTGGACATACTTTTTCTCTAAAAGTACATCTTATCAAAAAATGATTAATTTTTATTCTAATCAGGTTCTAATAAGCCCAAATAGCAAAGAGAAATAAAAAATGCATGTAAAAAAAAACAGCTTGGGCCTTAGGAGGTTAATGACTATTTTTGTAGCCCACAGGCTCTAAATATTAATTTTCGATTTTAATAAAATTAAATGTTTATCTAACGGACTGACAATAATGTCAAACTGAACTGTTGATCAAGGGAGAGTAACTCATCCGCGCCCCGACATGCGGTGTGCGCGCACACTAAGCTGCGTGAATGTGTCATGCACGGAAAATAAGAGATTTACAAGCCAGGAACACCTCATGATGCAATACGCAAGAAAAGAAAGAAGATTTACTGCCATTTTACTTTGTATTTGAGTAAAGTGAATAAATAAATGGTCTGTGGAAAATACATTTAATCCTGGGAACTGTGTGCATAGGAGTTTTTGTGTTTACCCCCCCGGCTGGCTACTTATTTGTCATGGTTGGCTAGTATGAGCCTTAGTGGAAAGCCCTGGGAATGCGGAAATGTCAAGTTCGATTTTAGATTTACGAACCCGAAAAAAATGTCGAAAAACCGGCGTTAAAGAAATTTCACCCGCACAAACGGCACTCACCCGGCCGGTGGACCGGAAACAGAACATTTTTTAATAATGGCCCTAGGTCACAACCGGACGTACGATTTTTTGGCCGTGCGATTTTTGGCGTTTCCCAAATCGCTGCGTTTTTTTTGTTCGTGGAGAAAGACGCACGTTGGCTGTAAGTTTGTCTTGCAACCTGAAAAAAACGTAAGCGCCCGTAGAGTTTGTTTGACATGACAAAGAACCTCTGCGGCCAGTCTACGGCTCAAAAATCAGCACGTCACATGCGCGCCCTCTGTGCGTTTCTTGCGTTTTTTTGCACGTAGACCGGCCATAGGAGTACGTATGGCCGGTTGTGACTGAGGCATTAGGGAAAATCTGTTGGGGGGGGGAGGGGTTCTCATGCATTTGCAGCCTGTGAGTTAATTATTAATTCGTCTCTCCTGGGTTGTGACCCAGGTCCTATCTGAATTGTCATGACCAGGGATGAACGCGTGTTGACTCTCTTGGTTTGAAATGACAAAAGAAGGGTTAAACACTGGTCAGATAACCCCGGTTATTGGTTTGTAAGGGGAATCCGTTGCTGATTTTGCAGAGCATCCTGCCAAGTGTGGACAATTAATAGCCAAAAGTGTCAAATATCAACATAGAGAAGCCAATAGATGACTTGCAAGCACATGATCAGAATGTGCTATATCATGAGCGTCCACCATGATGGTGGATCGACAAAGCAACTCGGATGGCAGCTGCTGAAAGCGTGTCTGTAAACAATGCTGAATTTTCTCCGTATTATCACAGTTTGAACGGTCGAGCGAAGATTCGATACAAAGACAAGATAGATATGTGTGGTTTTGATCCATGTTATTTTAAAGTCAGACTTTTCTGAAGAAAAGACGCTTCTACCGACCATTGAGTACCCAGATATTGCGTTCTATCTGGTTTGGCTGCTGAAGAATTAAATCCAACCTTGGATGAAACGTAGCCCATGTTCTGAGTGGGCGTCCAGTCTGGATTGTTTCTATCATATAATTTTGCTGGCGCTCCTAGAAGCGAAATGGTAATACACGGGTTAAAATTATAACGACAAGAGAACGCTCATTTTATGGCAAAAGTCTAGCAAGACTGAATAAAATTCTTCCGTGATATTATTGAGAGAGCTTTTGAATCTCACCTGAGATAAAATGATTACTACAAACACGAGATGTTTTGGTTTTAGCCTCTGCTAGATCTGTTCTGCCGATGTTGTTCAGCCATGCTCGTCTCCTCGCCGTACTAAACCTCAGTTTCCTCGCCCTCTTTCTTTCTGAATCACAGACGGATTTCTAAAAAATCGGAAAGTTCCACGGTCGCGAGTACTGTTGTGACCACAAACATATACAGCGCAAAGATATGGCACAGCGAAAACAATGCTTAAAGCAGTGAAAAAACAGAGTTGCACACGCGTGACTGTTTTGTATGGAATGCCGCTTGACCCCTCATTTGTATATCCACCATGGCCGACATCCGGGTTTCTATTTTGCTTTGACATCACTTGCAAGTCAAGGATAGTGTTGTTTTGGCGTTTTACCCATAATGCCTCGACCAGACATCATGTAGGTTGTCATGTGTAATGTATTGCACTTATGATGCACTCAGATTGACCTATTGAAAGACTGGTTGCACTGTTAGTTTCACTTCCTTACCGAGCAATTTTACTACCTCCTGTAATTTCCTCTAGTCACCTGTTGACATCATGACTTCTGAGTCAGGCAACGTGAGCTGTATAGATACCAGCTGTAATGGGGTAAGAGCTGTATAATGATGAGGCTCTTCACTCTGATCCTTTCTTCAGGATTTCTTTTAGTACAGTGGTGCTTGAAAGTTTGTCAACCCTTTAGAATTTTCTATATTTCTGCATAAATATGACCTAAAACATCAGATTTTCACACAAGTCCTAAAAGTAGATAAAGAGAACCCAGTTAAACAAATGAGACAAAAATATTATACTTGGTCATTTATTTATTGAGGAAAATGATCCAATATTACATATCTGTGAGTGGCAAAAGTATGTGAACCTCGAGGATTAGCAGTTCATTTGAAGGTGAAATTAGAGTCAGGTGTTTTCAATCAATGGGATGACAATCAGGTGTGAGTGGGCACCCTGTTTTATTTAAAGAACAAGGATCTATCAAAGTCTGATCTTCACAACACATGTTTGTGGAAGTGTATCATGGCACGAACAAAGGAGACTTCTGAGGACCTCAGAAAAAGCGTTGTTGATGCTCATCAGGCTGGAAAAGGTTACAAAACCACCTCTAAAGAGTTTGGACTCCACCAATCCACAGTCAGACAGATTGTGTACAAATGGAGGAAATTCAAGACCATTGTTACCCTCCCCAGGAGTGGTCGACCAACAAAGATCACTCCAAGAGCAAGGCGTGTAATAGTCGGCGAGGTCACAAAGGACCCCAGGGTAACTTCTAAGCAACTGAAGGCCTCTCTCACATTGGCTAAATGTTAATGTTCATGAGTCCACCATCAGAACATGGAACAACAATGGTGTGCGTGGCAGGGTTGCAAGGAGAGAGCCACTGCTCTCTCGTCTCATTGCTGCTTGTCTGCAGTTTGCTAAAGATCATGTGGACATGCCAAAAGGCTATTGGAAAAATGCTTTGTGGACGGATGAGACCAAAATAGAACTTTTTGGTTTAAATGAGAAGCGTTATGTTTGGAGAAAGGAAAACCCTGCATTCCAGCATAAGAACCTTATCCCATCTGTGAAACGTGGTGGTGGTAGTATCATGGTTTGGGGTTGTTTTGCTGCGTCTGGGCCAGGACGGCTTGCCATCATTGATGAAACAATGAATTCTGAATTATACCAGCGAATTCTAAAGGAAAATGTCAGGACATCTGTCCATGAACTGAATCTCAAGAGAAGGTGGGTCATGCAGCAAGCCAGGGTTAGATCTTAACACTGCAAAATCTCTGCTACTAGCCTGTGTTGGCTAGTGCAGTAACTTGACATGGGTGTGGCCATCTTGAATCACGCAAAATCTGATACAAAATCTTTTAGCTCATTCTATTTATTGTACATGGTGTAATGCATTGTTGCTGAACATTACTGTCACAGTTCATTGACACAGGTTGTAACTGTGTACCATGATGAGTGCCTTACGAGGACAGTGAGTCCAACTCCAGCCAGTCTGAGGATGAGCCATCAAGTGTTCTGCAGCTTGATTGAGTCTGCAGATACCATTGTTCACATAGACTCTGTTAGTGTGACTGAAACAACCAGGGAATGAACTGGTGACTTACTTTCACTTAGTGAATAATCCCACCCTTAAAGGGAAAATAATTGATATTTCAAGTGTTGTGGTTTGTACTTAACAAACAGAAATTAATTTTACTTGTAACTCTCAGTTGACTGCCATCATGTACTTGTATCTTCCTATGTTGCCATTAGATCTCATTTATGTTTGTTACCCTGACAGTATTGCTACATGTATGTGCGCAATTAATGAATATTTTTTTGTATGGAATGTTTACTTGTACAAGAATTAGTCATGTTCTTTTCTAGTCCAAGATAAGTTTATGATTTCAGTTCTAGTCCATTTCTATAAGAATTTGCTATGTTTTTTTCCAGTCTAAGGCAACTGAATGATTTCAGTTCTAGTCCATTTTGCGAGATTACTACATGTACTAGTCTACTTAACTGTAAGCAATGACTACCTCTTTTATACTTCAAAGTGACAATTATGGTTTGAAACACAGTCACATATGAGAACCATAATGGATTGAATAAAGTACTGGTTTTGTTACACTGAATTGGGAGCTTCTGTTGTTTCAACTTGTTCATTGTTTGTTTAGTATTTAAAATTCTTTCAATTGTCACAGGAATTGGGCTTAAAATAGCGGGCTAGTGCAACACTCTGCGGGCTAGTGCAATTTGCAAGCCACTAGCCCGGCTGGCTAGTGCAGAAAAACCTTAAGATCTAACCCTGCAAGCCAACGACCCTAAGCACACAAGTCGTTCTACCAAAGAATGGTTAAAGCAGAATAAAGTTAATGGTTTGGAATGGCCAAGTCAAAGTCCTGACCTTAATCCAATCGAAATGTTGTGGAAGGACCTGAAGCGAGCAGTTCATGTGAGGAAACCCACCAAGATCCCAGAGTTGAAGCTGTTCTGTACGGAGGAATGGGCTAAAATTCCTCCAAGCCGGTGTGCAGGACTGATCAACAGTTACCGGAAACGTTTAGTTGCAGTTATTGCTGCACAAGGGGGTCACACCAGATACTGAAAGCAAAGGTTCACATACTTTTACCACTCACAGATATGTAATCATTTTCCATCATAAATAAATGCCCAAGTATAATATTTTTGTCTCATTTGTTTAACTGGGTTCTCTTTATCTACTTTTAGGACTTGTGTGGAAATCTGATGTTGTTTTAGGTCATGTTTATGCAGAAATGTAGAAAATTCTAAAGGGTTCACAAACTTTCAAGCACCACTGTAGGTCATTGTTATACATGAAGGATTTCTGGATTGCTCAATCCCTCCACTCTTCCTCAAGCAATTGTTTAACTTTTTTCAGCGGTATGAATTTTATCCCTGTGGAGGTTGGGCACCAGTTAGGCAGACACTATTACTGCATTCGCATTACCTTGCAAGTGGGAAGTTTGAGCTCGGAATTACCTCATTTTCAACCACTGTGCATTTGAGGTACAAAGTGCGGGAGAAACATGGACGCCTGTGTGTTCATCTTGTTTTTGACAAGCTAACTGTGACGTGTATTGTCGTCCTCAAAACAGCAAACTGCATAGAAAGCAAATACTTGTGTATATACAGTGTAACTTGTTTTAAAGGTTTAAATAAGGCCATAAGTGAAAAGCATGTAAAGATCTTTCCATACATGCATGCTTTCACTTGTGGCCTTATTTAAACCCTGGCTTCTGTTAGTTTGTCTTGCGTTTGACTTTATTTTCCATGCTGATGCTCGTTGCGTTCCTCACTTCTACTGTCCTATGTAAATCAAGTTTCTGCACTTGCATCCGTGTCAACCATGATAATAAAATATTAAGTGGAAATGTCCGAATCCTGTTCATATGAGAGGGAGAGAGACAGAGAGACCACATTCACGTAACTTTTTTTTTATTATTACAGTATGTTGTTATAACTGTTATTAATTACTGTCATCATATTGCGTGTAGCTTATAAATGAAACTTCATCCACGGTTCCCGCTGGCGCTCGTCAGTGACAGACTTAATCCATCAGTGATTGATGTGTTTGTCATATTTATTAGGGCTGTAACGATACACCCAACTCACGATTCAATTCGTATCGCGATTTTTGACCCACGATTCGATACGCCCACGATTTTTTTAAAATATTTTTTTAAAGTAGTAAATTTGACTTATTAACATTTACTTACTTACATTAACTAGTTAATAACAAATAATTCAGACCGCTGCAGAGAATGAGTAATATGTATGCAAAAATGAACAAATGTATATCCAAAGATTGTTTTATTTCTCAAAATAATACTGTTGAGCCGGAAGCTCTGTTTTTTTCGGTTCTGAAACAGTCATTTTTCCAAATCGTGTAAATCCGTTAAGATTTTTTTTTTTGGGGGGGTGGCTCTCTCACTGTCTCACACTCATAGGGCCAATGATTTTCTGTGATCGCGGAAAACAGATGGAAATTACGGAATTTTTATGGTGAAACATTGCTCGTGTGTCAAAATGTAACTACTGCAGAAGGCTTCCACCCAAGCAGACATGCCTTCAGTGTTGCCAGATATTGCTAACGTTTTCCACCCCAAAATATGTTCAAAACCAGCCAAAAAGCACCTAAACCTGCCCAATCTGGCAACACTGCATGCCTTTCCGGTCAAGTGATTGTGATTGGCTTGTGGCACACCTAGCCAGCCAATGAGCTGCTTGTTTACAGATTCGCTCCCCGCGTCACAACCAGAATGGCGACCACTTAAAAGAAATGAATGCTCTGCCAGTGGCGAGTGTGGACGTTGCGTGACTCGCAGAAGATTGTCGCAGGTCGGCGAAAAAACGACTTACTAATAGATATAAAAAAATAAAAGTAATTTAAGTAAGTTTAAAATGTAATTTAAATAAAAAGTAAAGTATTCATAAATTGAAGTTTGGAAGCGCCTCTGTTTTTGGGCTAAGGAGAAGTTTGAAAGGGTGTACCACGATTCTGCCTTCTTGTATCGCGATACGGATCGTGGCTCTGCGTATCGCGATTTCGATTTCGATACGCATATCGTTACAGCCCTAATATTTATTATCATAAGTCATCTTTTTCAGAAAAGCCAGAGTGTAAACAATGAGCATGTGATTGTGACCAATAAAAATCGATAACGCATAATGAGCGCCAAGCTTTTGACCAATCGCAATGTGTCTTAATCAGCCTGGTGTGGTGGTGGTGTAATTATCTCTGCGTGAACCAAACAGTGCAGGCTAAGGTGATGAAGTTTTTTGGGCGGGGTTCTTCAAGCATTGAAGATGGTTTAAGGGTCGAAACGGACATGGGGAGGCGCACACGGAGCCCCTGCTGTCCCCGAGCACATTGAATAGTGTCGGTTAAAAACAAAAAACAAAAAAATGCCCAAGTGAAAGTGCTGTCAACCAGCAAGCGACTGAAAGAAGCTATGTTTCGGGGAGTGTTAAGTCCCCGTGGCGAACGTATGATGAAAAATGCTGTGCCGTTCTGTGTTCGACTTCTAAATCGATGGGGAAATTTGGATTCCTTCACCGTTGGTTGGTTCAAGACTCTTCTCAACTCTGTTCAATTGTAAATTCAGTTTTCTGTTGAAGTAAAGGCTAAAGGGAGTCCTCATTTCTCTTTTTTTGAATAATTCCGTGCTAAAATAACCTTAAGTAAGCTCAAACTAAAGAAGTCAGTCTTATTTTCAAACCTTTTCTTATTAGAGGCTGGAGTGGAGCCCAAATTTTATATGTAATGGAGAGACCTGAACAAATATTTGAGTTGTCCCAGTTTGGTTGGTATAAACTATTTATTAAGCCCACTTATGGCCCTTTTCCACTACCTTTTTTCAGCTCACTTCAGCCTGACACTGCTCGCGTTTCGACTACCTCAGAGCAGCACGACTGAGCTCACTTCAGCCCTACTCAGCACCCAAAACTCGCACGGTTTTGGAGTGGGGCTGAAGCGAGCCAGACCGAGCCGAGTGGGGCCAGGGGCGTGAGCAGACACTCCCCTGTGCACTGATTGGTGAGGAGGAGTGTCCTCACATGCCCACACACGCCCCGCGAGCACGCTGGGATCTGTAAACACCGTAAACCCGGATGAAGAATTATGAAGCCTTATGCGCCTCGCCTCATCTATACGCTCTTGCCAGTATCTGTTGGCGTTGTCGGTGACAACAAGCCACAGCACCAAGACCAGCAACACTAACGACTCCATGTCCTCCATGTTTATTGTTTACTCTCCGGGTCGTGAGACTACCGCTTAAAAGCTCACTGATGTCACTGTTTGCGCCGCCTAACGACATCACGTGACGTCCACCCACTTTCGCTAACTCCACCCAATATGTCCACCCACTTCCAGCCAGCACGGTTCAGCGCGGTTGTAGTCGAAATGCAACTCCAACAGCCCCGCTCAGCCCGACTCAGCACGGCACCGCTCAGCCCGACTCAGCCGCGTTGGTAGTAGGAAAGCCCCATTAGATATGTCGATAGCTAAGAAACAATACAAAGTGAAGACGACTTTGACTTGACTTTTCAAGGAAAAAACTGGAGAATATTTTTTTTTCAGAACATGGTTTATCATGGGTATGTGCGTACATGAAAAACAAGCTTTATATATGGTTTGCTCCTGTCTGATGTTTTGGCTACATAAGCTCAGTGGTGAGATGTGCCATTAAACCTACAGTCTTAAGAAACTTAACGTATGTGAAATCGCATAACGGCTTAAGCCTCGGTCACAACCGGCCGTACGTGTTCCTACGGCTGGTCTACGTGCAAGAAACGCACGGAGGGCGCGCGTGTGACGTGCTGATTTTCGAGCCATAGACTGGCCGCAGACCAGCCGCAGAGGTTTTTTGTCATGTCAGACAAACTCTACGGGCGCTTGCGGGTTTTTTTTTTTTTTTCAGGTTGCAAGACAAACTTACAGCCAACGTCCGTCTTTCTCCATGAACAAAAAAAAAGATGCAGCGATTTGGGAAACGCCAAAAAATCGTACGTCCGGTTGTGACCTAGGCTTTTACAGGGCTGTGAAAAATCCACGGAATTCTTTGCAATAAAAATGGGGGGGGGGAGGTTTCTTTTGCGACAATGACAGACCGGTTTACGGCATTTGCGCCATGCCTACAAACCACGGTGCGAATCTTGTGCTCTTTAAACACGCTTTCGATATCAACGGTTTTGAAAAGGAGAATTTCGCGGTATGTCCGTGTCACGGAGGGACATCGTTCAGAGGGAGGACGGCGAGACCGACGATGTCAAAAACATTTGACAAGGAAAACGACATCAAAAATCCATGGACTTGGCGATGGCTGGAGTTTAAAGTCGGTAGTGAATGAGCACATACGGAAGATAAAAGAACCGGGGAAAGCTTACTGCATCTTGTGCCATCAGGATGTGAAGTACGGTTCTGGTGGAAGAACGCGTTTGGTTGACCATGTTAAAGGAAAAAAAACATGCGGAATTGGTGAAATTGAAGCTGTCGAACTATAGATTACCAGGTAGACCATCTTGTTCACATTTTATGTATTCAATTTATTATAATAATAATAATAAACAGTTCAAATTAAATGGCATGGTTGAAAATATTTGCTTTCAGGAGATGCTTCAAATCTATCAATATACACAATCTGTTCAGCTTCTGGGGCCCTGCGGGCCCCCGGCTCCTGGGGGGCTGCTCCCTCCAGACCCCCTGCTAAAATTGTTTCCTCGGATTTTGTCATTTCTATTTCACAGCCCTGCTTTTAACGTGCTCTGAAACTGATCTTATGAACAGGGTGGAAGCCCGACAGAAGTGTGGTAGCATTCGCGTTTTAGCTTCTGTGATGAAGCATCGAAACCAAACGGACAAAAGCATTTCACTTCCGAGACAGATCGTGTTACTTTGCTGCTCCTTCAGGACTCTTTCCTCTGGCTAATAGGCTAGTGGCGTTTCTGTCAGGATGGTGAGTACTAGATGACGTCGGCCAAGTCGGTCAGACGTGCGCAGCCGCAGTGCGTTTTAAAGCTTCATATTCAAGCACTATGTATAACAGAAGCAGCTCAAGCTCTGTCGTGGGCTGGGCTGGGGTGTTTTGGTGCTTTAGATTGTTGACTGTTGTCGTTCCTACGTCCTTGACGCTTGGTACACATCCTTCTGCTTCAGTTTAGGGGGGAGGTTAGAAGTTGGCAAGTCCAAAGCACCGCTTGCCACATTGCACACATTTTTGAAGTGAACCCCTGAGGAGATCTGAAGACGGAGGTGATTGTGTTAACAGTGGCTCAAAAAAAAAAAAAAAAAGGTGGACTTTTGATGTGTGTGGGAGCAATTTCTCTGCCTTTTTTTTGGATTCCTTCCTTTGTAAATTCTTTCCACGATGTTATTGAAGTATTTGCCACTCTGATGCATGCTTTCTTTTCCTGAACTTTTGAAGGCATGGGATGAGTTCTTCGGTGTGTTATGGCATGCTCCGCTTATCCTTTTTGAAGTCTCCCACCACTTTTACTCCCTTTTAGGCTGCTTTTTGTTTTTGCAGGCATAAGCACAATAGGAGCTGCTAATCTCTAAACCTGTTGCTCTGGTTATTTGAGTGAAACCACACATTATATATAAACACACACACAGAGCACCACCACGTTTCCAATCTCCTGTATTCGGAGTTGTGTGTTAACCCTGCACCGCTAATGGGCAATTCCATGTAAATGTCAACCTCACCATGCAAAAATAAAGCAACATGTAATACATCAAAACCACTCCCGGAGATATCGCCTAGGCCTGTATTTTATAGACGTGAATAAGTTGAACCAATTTGTCACAATAATTGTTCCCTTCGCCTTAATATGTCAGTCTTTCTTTCTTATAATGTAAAACCCAAGCTAAAATCAACTTTGATCATGTACAATTCTATATTATTGCCACAAGCCACAGAAATGTATGCTAAAATCCACAAAACAGCAAAACAATAGCCATCCTAAATATTATTTAAGAACTTTGATAGTTTTAGCTGATATTTAGAGTTTTTCAAAGGGTTATGGTGGTTAAATTGCTGATTTTCTAAACATATGCCACGTCTATTTCAGACGCGTCACATCCATAACGGAATTTCGTCACATCCATAACGCTGACTTTTCCTTCCGAAACTCTGCATGAAATACAAAATATTTTAAACAAAGATTTTTTTAATATTCACCTTGGACCCCTCTATCAAATGGATATCTCCATTTCGACATTAGGTTTACAATTTCACAGAGTTTGATAAAAATGTACAGTCACCCAAGAAAAGTGATACTTTTTCTGTCACATCCATAATGCATCTTTTATTGGCATTTTCTGGCATGCCCTAGATGTACTATGGGAATTGTTCTTGTTCTATCACTTCTCCAGTATGGTACAGCCTTAAAATATGCAACACCTGTTTAAATACTGGGAGACAATAAAACATGCACTGGGTCATTTGTTGCCATTTTGAGTTCAAGTGTCACATCCATAACGCTGGAATTGCTCTAATCCCAGGGTTGTTGCCATGTGCCCGGAGTGGTGGTGTTGCATTGATCGCTGCCCATTTTTGGATGAAAGTTGCCCAGTGTAAACGTGTGTCCACACTGTTTATGCTCTCTGGTTTCCCACCAGTGTTTCCGCTGGCACTGTGTTCTCTTGAACACGCCTGCATGTGCTGGTTTTGAAATGGAAATCCAAAGCGCTGTCCTGTAGTGGGAATCTGGGCGTATTCTTGGTTCCATAATAGCCCCCAGTCCACCTGTTGGGGGCAAAAAGTTAAACCGATGACCATATTTGAGAGCACAGCAGGGCTCGGGGGTGAGGCGGGGTGAAAGGGGATAAACAAGGGCCTGCTTGGACGGCGTGATTTATCGGTCCTTTTTCATCTGGAGAGCTGTGTATCGATTAGAACCGTGCTTTGCTTTCCCGCCGTTCGTCTTGCACCCTCCCCCAGCAATCTTTCCTTAACTGTCAGGAAGACAGAAATGCTTACACTGTCGCTTTGCCCTTCCGTCTTCCTTTATGGAAGGAAAACGTAGCCCACTTTGCTCTTGTGCACACACCAGAATCAGGCAAAAGAGTAAATTGAGCATGTACAGGAAAAACGGCAACACGTATTGCTTCAACCGCTGTATCCTTCCAGACTCTTCTACAGATTGCGACAGTGAAATGGGAAAGGGAGTGGAGCGGTGCGTGATTTGGGCGTGGCATGATTTTCCTGGCTTTTTGTCCGTCTCTATCAAAAAGCGAAAGCAGAATTCTCAGATTGTAGCACTGAGCAACTCGGCAGGATGGTTTATTTAAAAATTCTCCTCACAATGCTTCTCGCTTCGAAACTCCTCATGCACAAGATGCATTTCTGTGTGTTGTTTTTTTTTTTTTAAATATATATAAGATTACATTAAGGGGCGGCACGGTGGTGTAGTGGTTAGCGCTGTCGCCTCACAGCAAGAAGGTCCTGGGTTCGAGCCCCGTGGCCGGCGAGGGCCTTTCTGTGTGGAGTTTGCATGTTCTCCCCGTGTCCGCGTGGGTTTCCTCCGGGTGCTCCGGTTTCCCCCACAGTCCAAAGACATGCAGGTTAGGTTAACTGGTGACTCTAATTGACCGTAGGTGTGAATGTGAGTGTGAATGGTTGTCTGTGTCTATGTGTCAGCCCTGTGATGACCTGGCGACTTGTCCAGGGTGTACCCCGCCTTTCGCCCGTAGTCAGCTGGGATAGGCTCCAGCTTGCCTGCGACCCTGTAGAACAGGATAAAGCGGCTAGAGATGATGATAAGATTACATTACATACACGCAGATTCTGACTCTGATTTCTGCTTTGTTTACACACACGCACGCACAGATTCGTATTCTGATTCCTGCTCTGTTGAGAAATCCTTATCGTGAGATTCCCTTTGCCGTGCTTCGGCTCCCAGCAGTCCTCCTGAGAGCACTCGCGTGGACATGTGAAGAGGATGATGAAAGGTGTATGTGAAGGAGAGAGAGAGGAGGCGAAGAGACAGTGTGAGGTATTTTGTGACGGTGAAAGCCAGTATTACTTTTCGAGCTTCATGTAAAAACATGAGCCCGACCACACACACACGCGCTCGTGGTTTAACTGCAGTTTATGCTGTATATTTCAAACGCTCGTATATTTTTATGGCTCCTCCTATGCAACATGGGATAATTAACTGAACGGTGATTACAATCAGGATTGCTGGCTGCATAACAAAAGATAATGACATCAGAAGTCCGGGTGCCGAGTTGCTGTTTTTTTTTTTTTTTTTTTTTTCAGGTCTGTCAGCATTTATTTATTTTTTTTAATATAAAAGTGCCATATCGGGCAGCTCGGATAACTAAAGCCAAAAGAGGTAAAATTTGTTTCTTTTCCTTCACATGGAAGGAACACCACAATGCAGTCAAAAAGATTAAGTTAGTCTTATACCCTGTCCACACTAGGGATTTTGTACCGATACGAAACTGCTTTCGTACCGCAGCACCTGTCCACACTAGCAACTATACCGGTACTGTAGCGGTATAACTGTATCGGTACGAAACCCACAAATGTATGGGTTTCGTACCGGTACAGTATCGGTGCTGTAACGCTTCGCTGTAGTGTGGACAGGTGAAGCGGCTCTGTATCGATACAAATATATAATGCGCATGCGCAAAGTCACACACCTCAATCGATGCCTTCGCTGAATAAAATAGTGAAGAACGGAGATTCGTTTGTTTCTTTCTCAACTGCCTCGCGCGTTTTATACGATTCGACTGAATAAATGACCACCAGAAATTAGGGATGTTAACTGATGACCGTTTGACCGGTGGTTGACCGAATCAACGTCAACCGGTTAATTTTTTTTGGTTGTCGGTTAAAAAAAAAAATCAATCATTTTGAAGCTGCCGATTTTGGAGCGGACAGCTGACAAATCAGAAACACCCATTCAGTCATGTCCCGCCCCAGTTAAAGACAGCTGACAAATCAGAAACACCCATTCAGTCATGTCCCGCCCAGCTGCCACTCGGTGAAAGAAAAGTGTAGACACCGGCTTTTTAGCTTACAAATTACTATTGTTTTTTTTTAATTATTAGAAGGCACATGGAGTTTAGTCCTGCCTTGGCCAGTGCATTCTGAAAGTATGTTTCGGTCTGTAGCCAGCAATGCATGTTATTGCAGATCATAATCTCTCCACACAAACTAAAGGCGCAGATGCCGACTTTTTTTTGGGGGGGGGGGGAACGTTGGAGTGTCCGATTGTAATTTCAAGGTGGATTCTGTATTAAAATTACTAAATAGGCGGGTGCCGTTGCAGTCCATGAGGCGTGGGGTGTGTGAAAGGAGGGCAGTGGATTGGGGGGCTGCGCGCGTTTGCGCGGAAGCTGCGCAATCAGTAGATCAGAATGCGCACATTAAATTTTGCGCGGGCGCGCGGCTTTCTGATTTGCTGTTTTCTTCTCGTGCTTGTACTTCCTGTGTTTCGTGGACTGTGGCGGCATTTGCTTATATGCAGAATTTGCTTTGATGAAGCTGTGGTCGGACGCTCCAACGCCCCCCCTTGGGAAAGGAAGGTCGGATCGGCGCGATTCAGCCGTGGAGAGGGCGGCATCCGCCAAAAGGCGCGCCGTTTGCATCCCTGTAATAATTCCAATTCTAGAATTTTAAACTCATAGGTTAACCGACTTTAACCAGCTAATGAGGCTCGGTGGTCGGTCAAGATTTTTTTTAGTTTTCGCCATCCCTACCAGAAATACAGACTGTACATTGACAACAAAAAGCACACACGTTGTTTCATCCACCATATTCTCGGAAGGAAGTTACTCGCTAACCACAGAAACATTTCACGCACGCGCATTTCAACTACCGTGAAAGAAAACTGCAAACATTTCTCACTAGTGTGGACAGATGCACTAAACTGTCCCGGTATACTTTGTATCGATACAGTTATACCACTTTCGTACCGGTAGAAGTGTGAACACAGCAATAGACGCACTGTAGTAGAGGGGACACAGGGAGCGCAGAGACTTGCTCCTTGCTTCCACTGGAACGGGGGATATAACTAACAGTATGCTAGCATGGTTCAAAAGAATCTGGATACCAATATTTATACCCTGACCCTGTTTGAATTCTCAATTATGTTCAGAAAGTGTTTAATTTTCAATTAAAATGGATGAGTTCTGACCGTACAGGTCAGCACAAGGCAAGTAACTGTGTGTGTGTGTAGATAATATAAATATACACGTAAGGAAGCTTTTGTCAACTGGCTCAAACGACTGGTTCATTACACAACTCGTGTTATGATGCTTAACTTCTCTCTTATTTAACCTTTTCATACTTTAGTCATAATTAGTGTCCTGTATTAATAAGTTTAGTGCATTATCTAGTACCGCTTCCACAAGTAATTAAATTAATGAGCTTATTGTAAGTAGTTTTTATCCCCCGCTGGCCGAAAGGCCCGAAGGGGGATTATGTCGTAGCGATTTCCGTCCATCCCAGGAAGGGTGCTCACCTTCTGAAATCGACTCCTCTCACAATTTTTGGATGAATTTCTTGAAGCTTGGCAAAAGGCCTTGTTATATGATGCCAATACGCAGACTGTGATTTAATTTCGTTCGTGAAAAATTTCCCAGAGTTTTGACCCTTGATTAAATAACTTGTACTTTGACACTTTCATGAGGGTGTACGTTCTTCTGA
This sequence comes from Neoarius graeffei, assembly GCF_027579695.1. NCBI lineage: Eukaryota > Metazoa > Chordata > Actinopteri > Siluriformes > Ariidae > Neoarius > Neoarius graeffei. The sequence continues at coordinate 49,769,961 of NC_083576.1, forward strand.
AATCAACTCCTCTCACAGTTTGTGGAGGAATTTCACCATACTTGGCAGAAGGCTTCGTTATATGACAGTTATACGCAGATTGAAATTTGGTTTAATTTGGGCACATTTTACCGGAGTTATGCCCTTAATTATTAATAAACTTGTACTTTGGCAATTTCAGCAAGGTGTGCTTGCTTTCTGAAATCAACTTCCTTCACAATTTTTAATCCCTGCTGTCCGAAAGGCCCGAAGGGGGATTATGTCGTGGCCATTGTCTGTCTGTCTGTCTGTCTGTCTGTCTGTCTGTCTGTCTGTCTGTCTGTCTGTCTGTCTGTCTGTCTGTCCGTCCCAGGAAGGCGTGCTCACCTTCTGGAATCAACTCCTCTCTCAATTTTTGGAGGAATTTCATGAAACATGACAGGATTATTTGTTATATGTCGGTAGTGTGCGCATATTGCAGTTTTGTTCAGTTATGGCGTAGTTTCCAGCGGGGGATATATTGTGCTCTCCGAGCACTCGTGTGTGTGTGTGGTTTTTTTTTATTCATTTATTTAAAAAAAATTTAAATTTATTTTTGGGTTAACCTAGTGTTGAACAGTGCTTTTTACAAGAAAGTTGTCGTGCTGTAATTTATTGAGCTGTGTTGTAATTTCCATGTTGTATGCTGCCTAGCCAAAAAGAGTCACCTTTTGGATTGAAATAAGCGAGTACTTTAGAGCCTTTGACTGGATAATTGTACAGTGATTAATGTATCAGCTGGTGGCAGATTCTACCATACCAGAGGCCAGTTAACTCCCATCTCCTTAAATTGCTGAATTGATTATTTTGATCATTCTATTAAGTTTTTTTCTAGTAGCATTTGGGGTCTTGGACATTCACAGTAAATTTTAGGACAGTAGTCCTGGTAACTAATTAATAAAAGCCGTTTTAATTAACCCGTGTTTCTCCCATCATTCTGACAGACAAAATCAGTCTTTATCTGACCGACACTCTCCCACAATTTTGAATCTTTTTCATGGAGGAAAGTCATGAAAATCATATAGAATGTCTGCCAGAGTATGATCTAATCATATGAAGCAAATGTATGTTCCACAATTAAAAAAAAAAAGTTTATCTCTTTGAAAACCACCATTTCTATTGTCATTTCTGACGGACATGCTAAATGACAATAGAAACACATCGGTTTCTATCATCAAAATCTGATAGACAAACCAACGTCTACCATCATATTCTGACAGACACTCGAGATGACAATAGCAACAAAACTGTTTCTTACATTATTAATCTGACAAATTTAGTAATATTAAATACCTCATCACTTGAACCAAATAATATAAAATATTGAAATAAAGAGAATTTATTTTCAAAATTGAAATATCAACAATAATTGTAAAATTACATGAAATAACGTATTCTTTTCAATCAGAAATTGTTTGTAGCATAAAAATACAGGCCTTATACAAGGCTATATTATGCATAACAGAATTCATTCATACAAAATGTGGCTAAATTAAATTTCCAACCATTCCTTCTTTCTTTGAAATTCTTTTCTCGTTTTGGATATTTAATGTGGGTAACTCTACTGATTATCAAGAGATTCTGACTGATCAAGGCACCTTGTTTATGTCACGGACACTGAACGAACTGTATAGGTTATTAGGGATTAAGCCGATCCGCACCAGTGTGTAGCCTATCACCCACAAACGGACGGTTTAGTTGAAGGGTTCAATGTATCATCAGTCACCAGTCTGCTACTATTGGACAAAATATTTCATCCACATTTCATCAAAAACTGCGACTGCGATTGGAATACGGGATGGGAGCTGTTCCTCGCGGGACAAATTAAATTCACCTAAAATTCGGGATGTCCCGGGCAAATCGGGACGGTTGGCAACCCTACTTGCGACCCTTTCAGCCGACAGGCCATTTCAATGTGTTATTTCCCCGCGAAAGTGACACAGTCGTGTCTATCGTCACTAGGGGTGTCACGGTATGAAAATTTAACATGACGGTTATTGTGACCAAAATTATCGCGGTGTACGGTATTATCACGGTTATTTGAGTGGGCATGGCTCAGGTTGAGTGGGCGTGGTTCAGGTTTTCAAGTTTGGACAGTGGACAAGTGGATCCTGACCACAGCTAGACACATTTTAAAATGCTAGCAGTGGGCGCACTTCGCAATAAAGATCATTATCAAAGTTTAACATTATTGACAGTCGGATACAACTGTTGTATTTTCCCTCGACCCGAAGTCATACGTTACTTCATGTGTTTCACTGATCCATTTTCACCGTCTTGTGGCGAATGAAAGTTTAGCTGTGTAACTTAGCTTAGAATGGTGATGTTTACCTCAGAATAGCGCTAACCACAGCTAGTGCTAGATGCATTTTAAAACTGCTAGCAGTGGCCGTCTTTCGACAATAAAGATTATCATCAAGGTCTAACATTATTGACAGTCGGAAATAATTGTTTCATCTTCCCTCGTCAAAAGTCAAAAGTTACTTTGCGCATTTCAGCTAAAACATACACGGTAACCTACCTTGCACTTGCTGTACAGATGCTGATGATGGTCTCGCAGATGAGTCATTAGATTTGATGTATTGCTGCCTTTCGCTGACACCTTTTTTCTGCACACTCTACATGCAGGAGCACCGTCATCAACAAGTTGTCCCTCCGAATTTTTGAAATATCCAAAATATTTCCACACTTCCGATTTTATCCGCTTGGAAGGCGGATAGATGTCTTCATCTTGATGACCACCACAGTCTCCTCCTTCCGCCATGCTTGAACTTCGGACAGTGAGTGAGTGAACTTGAGTGGCGTCGGCGGGAAAACTTGCACGAAAGTTCAAAGTCTCGCGAAAATGGAAGCTATCGCGGTTTTGACACTCAGAAGGTTATGGTCACCATCAAAAATATTTTAGCGCGGTAACCGTGTACACCGGTAATCGTGACAGCCCTAATCGTCACTGTTCTGACAGACTACGAGATTGCTATCGTTAGTATATGACCGACAGGCGTGTGCTATCACACTTTACAAGGTCTGTCATTTTTGTGACAATAGCACACACCTGTCAACTTAGGATAGTTTTCCTCCAGAAAAATTTTAATATGAATTAGGGCTGTGTGATGTGGGGAAAAAAATGAATATCCCGATACATTTTCTCCATTTCACAATATACGATATATATCTCGATATATTTAAATCTCCTCTAAAGGACCCCATGGAATCTAACTTTTACTCTTTACTGTTTTCACTACAATCCCTGCAGATTAAATCACATTCTTGGTTAACTTTACAGGTGGTTTTCAACAACACATTTTAAATTTTCATGTTCGTGATTAATCACAATTGAATTGAAATAAGACTATTTTTACTCAACAAAGATGTGGCACAAACTGCAAAAACAATCTTGAAAATTGCAACAAAGGGGCAATACAATACAGAGCTGCTCAGAGCTCAAATCAGTAAAGTGCAAACTCAACACTGAGAGACATTTAGCCTAAATAAGAAAAGTGCTCTTTCATTAAATTATTGAAAAAATAACAGATCTCCAAGCTATTAACCTGACTACTGAGAACCACTGGAACATTCACAATAGAGAGAGAGAGATCTGCAAAGCATAATTTTTCTCTTTGCACACTTTTGAACTGAATGTTTTCTGGCTCTGTCTCTCAGATGTGTATAATTCCGGCTGCTGCCTTTTGTGATGACAGGGTTTTTTTGCACACTTTACAAACTGGCATTTGCTGTTCCACGTCCTCCTCACGATATCCAAAAATGCCAGATGACTGACCCCTTACTAGTTCTTTTAGGAACCAATTCGTCCGCTTCCATTTTTAATTTGTCGCTGAAATTGACAGAGCTTACACGGTAGCCTATGCAAAATCAACGATTTGCACGAGCTGAGTCAGCGCTGTAAACCGGAACCAGGAAATCTTCCCGCCGGCAGTGTTGCCAGATACTGCTGACGTTTTCCAGCCCAAAATATGTTCAAAACCCGCCAAAACGCACTTAAAACCGCCCAATCTGGCAACACAACCGAAACTAGAAAATCTTCCCGGAAGTTCCTTTCAGCACCGAGATGTCGCCCGGGATTGGTTGGCGAGTGTGTGACGTTATTGTTTTCTTTACCCTTAAGCAGCCTCTCGCGTTACTGCCTGAGGGACAGGGAGAAAACCACCGGGAAAGGTTTTAAACAAACACGAAACGAACGCAAGTCGGAAGATGACCATAAAATACTCGATAGCTACGATATAATAATTTTATGTATCGCACACAGAATTTTCGGCGATATATCGAGTATATTCGATATATCGCACAGCCCTAAATGAGATGTGTTAGTAGTGAGGCCACCATGAGTCTCCAGAATATGTTCTCCTTGCCAACTCTGTGGAACTGTACTGGAGGGATGAACTTTCCTCCAAGGTATTCTCTCACCTTTAATTTGCTCAGGTAATTTAATTGAGATGATCTCTTTTGCAAGAGAGACCCGAGTACAGCAGATGCCCCTCGGGTAGGGCTAACTGGAAAACTTTAAGCCCCTTTGAGGATTTGTGCCTGTACTTTGTCCCCCTCACCTTTTGCCTGAATAGAACCCGACCAGCTCTCCTGCTGAAACTGCATCACCTCAGCACGGGACTCGCCACGGGATCAGCGGCTTTGAGCCAACTTGGATTAGCAAAAGGAATTCTGTTGTAAAAATTGTTTGAGTTATTCTTCTAAGATAAATATGAAGACTTAAATATGTGACTATGCTCATGCCCCCAACCAGTAAACTTTGGGGAAACACTGATGTGGTTGGGGGGAGAAAAAAACTTTTGACTGACCGTGATTTACAGATCACTTAAACACTTGAAGTCTAATCATAAAAAAATAAATAAATCACCAGTCAAACTTGGGTCTGTTTAGTAGTGAAAGAGCATTTCCACACATAACGTGATGAGAACTCGCAGGATTGGGACTAAACTGATGTACTGAATGACCAGGTTATCACAGCAATGGATTATTATTTTTTTCCCCTTCCCTGATGGCACGGGTGTAAGATTAGGGCTCGAAGCATGACGAATCATTTTCACACATGAATTACCCACCACAGAGTCCCGACCTTAACCCCACTGAGAATCTTTGAGATCTGCTGGAGAAGACTTTGCAGAGTGGTTTGACTCTCCCGTGGTCAAGACAAGGAAAATTAGTGCAACTCTGGATGGAAATAAATGTTATGGTGATGCATGAGGTTGTTGAAACAACGCCCTCGTGAATTTGTGCCATAATCAAAGCTAAAGGCTGTCCAAGGAAACATTAGAGCCATGATAAAGCACCCTTGGAGCAGAGAGGGTTAAAGGCTTTGTTTAAGGCCCCAACAGTGGCAGCCTGGCAGTGCTGGGGCTTGAAACCCTGAGCTTCTGATCAGTAACCCAAAATGTTAACCATTGAGACACCACTGCCCATTAAAAAAAAAAAAGTTTCCGAAGTCCTAAAAGGAGATACGCAGAACCTTTTATTTTTAAATGCATTTCTGAGTGGATAGTATCTCCACCCTTGACTCTTGTATGCTGCATAAATGGGAAATAAAAGGTATATATATTTTTGAGAGTTAAAATTTATTTAATTAATTTCATTTCATTTATTTATTTAATTTATTTAGCTTTTGCCATAGGAAGATATATATAAATAAAAATAAAATGTGTACATACATCATGGCATGGGAAACCACAACAGCTTGCGCCAATTACAGTGGGCCCCATTGTACCGAATCTGCATGTCTTTACACTGTGGGGGAAACCGGAGCACCCGGAGGAAACCCACGCGGACACAGGGAGAACATGCAAACTCCACACAGAAAGGCCCCTGTCTGCCGTGAGGTTCGAACCCAGAACCTTCTTGCTGTGAGGCGACAGCGCTAACCACTACACCACCGTGTCGCCCAATATCAACCACAAAGTTGGTGTTCGAGTTGCCCCGCTGAGCCAGCCAGCCCTGAGTGCGTGACATCACAGCGGTAACCAGTTTTAAGGCCGAGGCCTTTGACAGCTATAGACCAAAGTCATATAAATAAAAATTTATGGTGAATGTAAGAAATACTGTTACCGACTTGCTCAACTAAGACTGATTTGACTTCACTGATTGTGGGTTGACTCTCATTAAAACAGGATAGGTGTTATAACTTATGCAGCATACGTGTACATGCATGCATTTTCACTGATAAACTGTAAAAGGCTAATTAAATAATCAGATGAACTGAGACCATCACATTCTGAAGCAAATTAAATAATCTTATACCGCTAACTTAAACACACAAGTTATGTGTATTAATTTAAATTCGGGTAAACAACGTATTTTTGTTTTGTGTCCAAATTAGAGTCGGAGCTTACCCGTCTGTTCTCGCTTCTTGAAGGCCGACCTTGTGGCCGATTTTGTTTTGAAACAATCTGACTTTCAGTTGTTCGTTCAGTTCTCCGTTCATTCACTTCTTCCACGTAAGGGTGAGATGGCAGCAATATCCAGCGCAGAAATCGGACGGCTGCTCCACTCATTCTCTATTTTGTCCATACTGAGTACTCCGCCATTACTGCTCAGCTCGGGCAATTACTAAAACCCGGGATGGAACGGGACGTCACTGGTTTTAGCAACAACCGTGGGAAGGTCACTGTCCAAGCGATATGTCGCGTCCCGGGTTTTAGCAACAACCCTCGGCTCCGGGAGGACTGGTACAACTGAATTTTCCTTTTAAGAAAAATAAATAGAATAAATGCTTTCCTTTTCTTGTAGTTTTCTTTTAATTGTTGGTACTGCACCCTCTTTCAATACGGGCTTATAGCCAACACTCAACAGATCGGAGGTCTCGTACGAGTCTTCAGTAAAATGTGCAGAGCAGAGGAGAGACCACTTCATAGGCGCCCAATGTGCCCGTGAACAACTTGCAAAATGCGTCCAAATCTTTGCAGTTTGAACATTCTTGGGCCATGAATGCCATGTAAATCCACCTTCTGTCGTGTTGCTGGCACATCGACGTGGCATGGCGATAAATTGGCTCAAAATGGAGGGTCGGAGTTGCAGTCAGCTCTGTGTTTTAGTATAGCGGGAATGGCGGTGAGACCGATAGACTTCCTGCTGTGACGTTACGGACGTCAAGGTCATTCACTTGACCGCTACCGATATGAATCCCATTTCATCATAATTATTATATTAGATTTGCTAGCACTTAAAACTATTCCTGTGCCATTCTTGAAGTCTCAAGGCCTTTATAAACGAAAAGTGAGGCCATGGTGCTGCGTATCTGCTTTAAGGTCCGGTTTATGGGAGCACTTTAGCTTCCTACACTGATGGTCAGCAAGTGATCGACCATGTCCTGAATCTGCCAAATACGAATATGTGAATATCTCACAGATCACGTCAAGGCACCAATCTGTCATTTTGAATTTTGTGACGAGTTCCACTCCTAATTTTGTTGATTTTTCAGAGGCACACTATAGGCAGTTGTGATGCAGCCTCAATACTTATGCGACATTTGTCTGCTGTGAATTCGGGATTACTTTCAGGTATTCATGCGCCTATTTATAAATTAAAGAGCAGCATCTTTGAGGGACTGATTTTGAGTTGTTCCCATTTTTGAATGAGCAGATGATGGGGTTTTATCCCCCCCGCGCGTGCTTTACACCAGAGAATGCCTCCTGTTCACTGTTTGTGCATATTTACTCAAGCTTGTCGGAGACGGAGTAAAGGAGTGCTTCAAAGTGCATGATTCATTCACACTGTGACTCAACAGCCCAAAACTGAAAAACAAGGCTGAAAAATATTTTTGCTGAAGATAAGTGCCACAGTATATCAGGACTGGAGCACTTTAACATGGTGAAGGTTCGATTTGTTAAGTAAATAGTATGCAAAAAAAAAAAAGCCCAAAAGTTTCCTCAGAGTTTTTGCCAAACATGCTTTGGACAGGATCGGATGATGTGCTAAACTATTGCTGTGTTCACACTTATACCGGTACGAAAGTGGTATAACTGTATACCAGTGGTATAAAAGTATACCGGTACAGTTTAGTGCATCTGTCCACACTAGCGAGAAATGTTTGCGGTTTTCTTTCACGGTAGCTGAAATGCGCGTGCGCGAAATGTTTCCGTGGTTACTGAGTAACTTCCTTCCGAGAATATGGTGGATGAAACAACGTGTGTGTGCTTTTTGTTGTCAATGTACAGTCTGTATTTCTGGTGGTCATTTATTCAGTCGAATCGTATAAAACGCGCGAGGCAGTTGAGAAAGAAACAAAGAAAATGAATCTTTCTCCCTCTTCCCTTCTCTTCCCCTCCCTTTCTCTCCCTTTTCCCCTCTTCCTCCCTCTTTTCCCCTCCCTCCTTTCTTTGCTTCATGTAGCGCCACGGTCATTTTGAGCCATTTTGACGTTTTATTTACAGCTGGAAAGCACGTGCGTATTGCCGGAAGAAGTAGGAATAGTTCATTGCGCATGCGCATTATATTTGTATCGATACAGAGCCGCTTCATCTGTCCACACTACAGCGAAGCGCGACTGTACCGGTACGGAACCCATACATTTGTGGGTTTCGTACTGATACAGTTATACCGCTACAGTACCGGTGTAGTTGCTAGTGTGGACAGCTGCTGCGGTACGAAAGCAGTTTCGTATCGGTACAAAATCCCTAGTGTGGACGGGGTATAAGACTAACTTAATCTTTTTGACTGCATTGTGGTGTTCCTTCCATGTGAAGGAAAAGGAAGAAACAAATTTTACCTCTTTTGGCTTTAGTTATCCGAGCTGCCCGATATGGCACTTTTTATATTTAAAAAAAAATATAAGTAAGAAAGTAAGTTTCATATCAGTACAAAATCCCTAGTGCGGACAGGGTATAAGGGTGCCATGGAAACCTAGCGCAGTATTCTTCTTCTGTTTGTTTCTGCCACAGCTTGTGAGCTCTTGTTTAAAGCCAAAGATAAGCTCCTTTTATACTGATGGATAATATCCATACAAGACTTGTTCAAGTGTCCACTTGCTCATATTTGTACCTGTATACTGTGCCAAGATTTTATTTTAAAAGAAAAAACGTCTCGGGATGCTGACATCTCGCTCTCCTGAGGTTCAAATATCTCACTCGGAGGACAAATCGTGACGTCACCGTAGGGCTGCACAATTAATCGAAAATCGCAATTTTGGCTGCCACGATTAAATTAAATGAAAATCACGATTTATTTCCATTTAAAATGCGAGCTCTGCTGCATCTGATCAAGCACTTTTTGACCAGTACTCCGCCAAACCATTAGGGGGCGAACCGACGCATGTAAGGTTTCATTACTCCGCCTAAATAAGCAAGCAAGCCAAGTGCAGTGTTGCCAGATTGGGCGGTTTTAAGTGCATTTTGGCGGGTTTTGAAATATTTTGGGCTGGAAAACGTCAGCAGTATCTGGCAACACTGGCCAAGTGCGCAGAGCTTCAGTGCAGCGGTATCTTCTTCAAGGGGTGATAGCGTGAGAGTAGGTAGCAGCTTGAGGTGAGAGAGAAAAGCTAACTATGTCGGAACAACAGACTATTTAGCACTGGAGGCAATGCTGTGACCTGCCTTCGCTCATGTTTAAAGCCAGAGCATGTTGATAGGCTGGGCTTTCTAGCTAAAAACTGGTAGGCCTCAGTATAATGCTATGTAATTGTTGCAATTGAGTTTTCAGTTCCTTCATCCTTTGGTAATTTCTTGGATAAATTTCATTTATTTGTCATTTGGAAATCAGAATTTCTCTTTTAAATTTCATTCTGCACTGAAAGCTGTTCATATTGTTTGTTTGAATATAGTGAAATAAAATTTAAGTGATTTCCCTAACATCAAGAATAATCGTGATTAATAATCGTGATTACAATTTTGATCAAGATAATTGTCATTATCATTTTTTCCATAATCGTGCAGCCCTACGTCACCGATTCCAAACATGACTCGCCGAGGCTAGTGGATCTCGTGGACGCTTTTCTTCTAAGTTGTCGTCAACAACCCTCAACTTTCGGGTGTAAAAAATAAGCTGGATCGTTTTATGTGACGTGCTTTTGTTCATTTTCACTGAGAAAAGCCATCTTTTTAGACAGCAAGAATCGCGTTGCCATGGCAGCAGGATTGTTTACTAGTATGCGTCAGTACTGCGCGTGCGTCAAGCCGAGTGAGAGTCAAACTTCATAAAAGTGAAGCCTGTTGATTCGTGTATTTTTGTTGCCAGTAAAAATCACCCGGTTACAGAATTTCTGATTTAGATTTTGAGAATTGGAAGCGTTCATTTGTGCACGCGCGCACGTTTTCACTGCTTCACACGGGTTAAATACAGACAAAGAACTTCACTGTGCTGTAATGTACTGTATACGTGACAAAGGCTTCTAATTCTAAAAATCTAATCCGAAATTTCCTGTCACCATGCGATATATTTTTTGCTGGCAGCAAAATCCGTGAATCAACAGACTTCTTTTATGAAGTTTAAATCTCACGGACTCGGCTAGATAACGCAGGCGCAGTACTGAGACAGATACCGGTAAACAGTCCCGTTCCCATAGCAACATGATTCTTGCCGTCTAAAAAGAGAAACGAAAGCACGTCACGTAAAATGATCGGGCTTATTTTTATACCCGCACGCTTGACACCCGGCATCTTTAGGGTTGTTTTACAACAATTTCGAAGTGTCCACGAGATCTACTAGTCTCGCTGAGTCATGTTTGGAGTCGGTGATGTCACGGTTTGTCCTTGGAGTGTGATATTTGAACCCTGGGCAGAGTGAGATGGTGGCGCCCAGGGACGTTGTACAGGTTTTGTTTCAAAAGAAAAACATGAACAAGTGAGGACTCAAACATGTCATGTATGGATATTATCCGTCAGTGTAAAGGAGTCCTATATTTGAAAAAAATTTTTTTTTTTGGTCTTTGTTTTGGCTTTAAACTGCGGTTAGGTTTGCGATTGCTTGCAAAAAGTGTGCTAATACAGCACAAAAACTTCCTGTTCTTTTGTCTACTTCGTTTTATTTTTTTTTCCCCTCCGCCAGACACTTTCTGCATTCTTGTGTTCCAGTGCAGACTGTCCAGATAGTGATGAAATCTACTCATGCACAGAAAAAAAGCACGTTGCAAAAAACATCCATCAATATACACTACCGTTCAAAAGTTTGATGTATGTTTGAAGTATGATCCAAGTTCCAAAAGTACGGACAATCCAAGCTGCTTTCTGTGATCTTGTGATTGAATAACACCGCGCTTGTGCGCTACAGTCCGACATTTCAACCACTTCACGACGATCACGTCCATGTGTTCAGCATCGACTCTTTACAACAGATTTTAAGTTGTTAACAGGAGTGATTTTCTCGTTGTTGATTTAACGGTAGCCATTATGAAAACACTGAGGCCATCCTTAAAAAAAAATCCGTTTCCTGTCCACCGGGTGAGCAAAAAATTTTCAGTCAGGAGTGAGGGTTTTTTTTTTTTTTAAATACAGCTGGATAAGAAATCCCAATGCTGTTTGCTTTTTCTTTCAGTACTTTATTACAAAAGCAGACACATTTAATAAAATGACAGTTTAATCAACTGAAACTTGTACAAAAACTAAGTTAGCATTTTAAATGCTGACTGCAACATTTGCAAAACTTTTACAAAGGTACTTAAAATTAGGGGCGGCACGGTGGTGTAGTGGTTAGCGCTGTCGCCTCACAGCAAGAAGGTCCTGGGTTTGAGCCCCGTGGCCGGCGAGGGCCTTTCTGTGTGGAGTTTGCATGTTCTCCCCGTGTCCGCGTGGGTTTCCTCCGGGTGCTCCGGTTTCCCCCACAGTCCAAAGACATGCAGGTTAGATTAACTGGTGACTCCAAATTGACCGTAGGTGTGAATGTGAGTGTGAATGGTTGTCTGTGTCTATGTGTCAGCCCTGTGATGACCTGGCGACTTGTCCAGGGTGTACCCCGCCTTTCGCCCGTAGTCAGCTGAGATAGGCTCCAGCTTGCCTGCGACCCTGTAGAAGGATAAAGCGGCTAGAGATAATGAGATGAGATGAGACTTAAAATTAGGGATCGACCGATAATCAGCCTGGCCGATATATCGGGCCGATATTCTGCATTTTTAGGGTTATCGGTATCGGCCATAATTTCCACCGATATGCCGATAACATGCCTTTTTGCAGCCATTTCATTCCTAACGCGACTGTCACTGCACGTCCTTTCCTGCACTCGCCTCTGAGTTCAAGAAGACGGTCCCGCCCACCACAACATCTGATTTGTTGTGAACTGTTTCAAGGCGGCCGTACGGGCACTTGGGCAGAAGTGGCACAAGGGATACAGCCAATCGACACGCGTAGCTAAACTCTGAACTGTTTCAAGGCGGCCGTACGGGCACTCGGGCAGAAGCAGATCCCACTTCAAGGTAAGGACACGCTGCTTTTGCCGCAATAAGTCACAAACACACAAGTTGCAAAAGCACAACATCATTATGTTTACATTCTTCATCTACTACTCGTTAAAATTGTCCATTTGCATCTGTGTAGCCAGGCAAACTTAGCTTACGGAAGGAAGCACTTGAATTAGCCTACAACCAACTAGTCTCGCTGAAACAGCATAACGTAGGCTGCAGTCATTTTTAAATCCCCATCTGGAAACGTTGTGAATGTGTCAGTAGTTCTACTCGAACAGTAGAATGACAGCCATACAGAGAGGTGGTCAAGGGAAGACGAAATAAAACGTAGTGTTTGTGTTGTGTAGGCTAGCGCAAGCCTACTGTTTTTTTGTTACGGTGATGAGTAAACTTCATGACGTGGCTCGTGTTCAAAAAGCGCATTGCACTTGTATATGTTAGGTAACTTTATAAAGCGCTATTTGAACATTTAAACACGCCAGGTGTGATATGGTGCTAGCAGGCTGTGTAATACTGTAGGGAGTTTGTCAGGACGCTTGTTGTGGGCTCAGTAATTAATTGTGTCGTGGATGCACACTTGCTTGGATAAACGCTAATGAACGAAACACATCAATTAAACTCTTAAATGTTCTTATGCTACTTCACATTGCGCTGTAATGTACTCCACTAGCATTTATAATTCTTGCGCAAGTGATTCTCCTCGCTAGCGCTTCTGATTCGGAAAGCGATAGACTCTTAAAGGAGCAGCCGCTCCTTTTAACCAGAGCTTTTAACACTCCGTTCTCACTTTCTCTATCCAGAATCCAGAGTGTATTTTCATTTATTTTCCACTGAAAATGGTGAGCTGTAATATAGTAGGGAGTGATTTATTTTTTTATTGGTGAATATTTATTTTATTATTATTTTATTTCTCATTTTATTCTAACTAATGTTTGACTTTATTGTACAAATGCTGCTGGCATCTCCCTGCACAAAATTTCATGTTCAATTTTACAATTAAACATACATTTCGTGGATATGAAGGTCTTTGTCAGTGTGTGCTATGTTTAATTTCATGTGAATTATAATGTTTACATTTATCGGTTGCACATATCGGTTATCGTTATCCCAATTCCATAATAATCGGTATCGGCCCTGAAAAAAACATGTCGGTCGATCCCTACTTAAAATGTCTGTCCACACGGACTTTTTGTAGTTCTAAATCGAGCGTTAGGCCTAGTTCGGATGAAATTACACTATTAAAATGATCACTGAATGATTTGTTTTTCTGAATCTTTACTATTTTGTTGTTCGCTAGAATACCATTTTGCGATTTCACACTTAAGCAAATGTTTGAAAACTCCGGATCTCCTTCCTTCATGGTGGCTGCCATTTTTTTGTGCCGCACGGCGCATGCGCAGAGCTGATTCGACAGGGCTTTCCACAAGCGCCGGCTGCCGGCCATACAGCCGACTACACAATTAAGTCCAACCGGCTACTTTAATGACTTATTTTTGTAGCCCACAGGCTCTAAATATTAATTTTCAATTTTAATAAAATTAAATGTTTATCTAACGGACTGACAATAATGCCAAACTGAACCGCACTCATTTAAGTTGTGATTCGCGCTGTTTGTACTAGGGATGGCGAAAACTTAAAAAAAAAAAATCTTGACCGACCACCGAGCCTCATTAGCCGGTTAAAGTCGGTTAACCTATGAGTTTATTACAGGGATGCAAATGGCGCGCCTTTTTCACGGCTCATGCAGATCCGATTTTTTTTGGGGGGGGGGGGCATTGGAGTGTCTGAATAATTTCATCAGACTAAATTCTGTATTAAAATTACTACATTAGCAAATGCCATTACAGTCCATGAAAAAGCCGTGAAAAAGTCGGCATCTGCGCCTTTAGTTTGTGTGGAGAGATTATGATCTGCAATAACATGCATTGTTGGCTACAGACCGAAACATACTTTCAGAATGCACTGGCCAAGGCAGGACTAAACTCCATGTGCCTTCTAATAATTTAAAAAAAAAAAAACAGAATAGTAATTTGTAAGCTAAAAAGCCGGTGTCTACACTTTTTTTTTTTCTTCTTTCGCTGAGTGGCAGTGGGAGGGCGGGACATGACTGAATGGGTGTTTCTGATTTGTCAGCTGTCGTCCTTACACCGCATGGCATGGCCCAAGCGTTTACAACACAGAATTCCAGGTTCTCCACTCCAGAATCGGCAGCTTCAAAATGATTAATTTTTTTTTTTCACCGACAACCAAAAAAAAATTAACCGGTTGACGTTGATTCGGTCAACCACCGGTCAAACGGTCATCGGTTAACATCCCTAGTTTGTACCGATAATAACCACAAATTCCCTGCCGACTTCATTTATCAGGGGAGAGTAACTCATCCGCGGCCCTGACATGCGGTGTGTGCGCGCGCAATCGGCGGAGGCAGTAGTGTGTCGGAGGCGACATCGGAGGGAACAGAAGCAGAGATGACGCTTATTTTGTCTCCAGTAAACCAGTCTTCTCTCGTTCAATTACGTGCTGGCATCAAAAGACACCGTTGGCTGTAAATGAAACTAAACTGAGTGGTTGGAGTGTATTTTCATACACTAATGGAGAAATGTTCGCTGAGTGTGTAATTGTGTAGCCACCACTGCAGACCGTCGTCGTTGTTAATTCATAGCATGCTCAGCTGCGTGAATGTGTCATGCACCAAAAATAAGAGATTTACAAGCCAGGAACGCCTCATGATGCAATACGCAAGAAAAGAAAGAAGATTTACTGCCATTTTACTTTGTATTTGAGTAAAGTGAATAAATAAATGGTCTGTGGAAAATACATTTAATCCTGGGAACTGCGTGCACAGGAGTTTTTGTGTTTACCCCCCGGCTGGCTACTTATTTGTCATGGCTGGCTAGTATGAGCCTTAGTGGAAAGCCCTGGGAATGTGGAAATGTCAAGTTCGATTTTAGATTTACGAACCCGAAAAAAATGTCAAAAAAAGGGCGTTAAAAAAATTTCAACCGCACAAACGGCACTCACCCGGCCGGTGGACCGGAAACAGAACATTTTTTAATAATGGCCTGATGGCAGAAACCTTTGAATCAAGCACAACACTGATACGATGTTTTATTAGTTTGATAATGAAATCGTGAAATTATCCGCACTGAGTTTAAAATGACCATCTGTCCAGTGGGATTGAGAGCAAGCAGATTGTTCACAATGCACAAGAACTCGGACAAAAGAGAGGAAAAAAATCGTGGTAGATGGACAGGAGTTTAAAAAAAAAACAATCCAGAATCGGTTGTGTACTGATTTCACGTTACGGCCCCCAACAAAAGGATTTTGCAGCGTTTTGGTTCAGTTCCAGATGTTCCCGCTTGCGCTGCTGCAGGTGCCAGTTATGCTTGGTGTGTAGTGATGCGTGGTGTAGTCCTGCTTGAGTTAAAAACAAACAAACAAGACTTTGTACAGGAAGTGACAGCTTGCAAGCTGTGAATGTTGCATTACCGTAAGGGCTGGAAACCCGAATGAATGACGGAGGATTTCTGAAAAGGGAGAAAAAGTTGCAGCCAACATGAGTTTCCTCAAGTCGTACTTTTTTTTTTTTTAAAAGACGTTTATACAAAATTTGAATTCGGTGCAGTATGACATGGTGGTTTCTCAAGACGCTGCGTTTACAATGCTGCAGAAATGAGCACGAGTTGAAGCTAATGCCCTTTAAAATGTAATGAACTGAAACAGGGCTAATTAAACATTAGCTCTCTCTGATCAATAGTTGTGGGGGGGGAAGAGAGTGAGAGTACCTTTTTATTAGCACTTGTGAAAACCACAAGCTTAAAGGTGTGTTTTAAAACCGCTTTTGTTTCAAACTCAAGAGGAAATCGCTTTTGCAGAGGAGGGAGTGTGAGCTTCATTACAACCGGATTTACATACGATCTCGGAACGCAAACCGTGACTTGTTGAGCTGACAGTCGACGGCAGAGTTCTGGCAATATCAAAATTTTACTGAAGATCAGAGCGCGAACTCTGCCATGGAACTCCTCTACCAATAGAAGGACATCACGCGATGACGCACAAGTCGCAGGACAGCACTGCAGTGGCAATGGCGGAGCGTATAATATGGAGATTTGAAGAAGAGCAGTTGGTTGAATTGCCGCAGCAGGCAGAACGTCTCATCAGTTACACTACCGTTCAAAAGTTTGGGGTCACCCAGACAATTTTGTGTTTTCCATGAAAAGTCACTCTTCTATTTACCACCATAAGTTGTAAAATGAATAGAAAATATAGTCAAGACATTTTTCTGGCCATTTTGAGCATTTAATCGACCCCACAAATGTGATGCTCCAGAAACTCAATCTGCTCAAAGGAAGGTCAGTTTTATAGCTTCTCTAAAGAGCTCAACTGTTTTCAGCTGTGCTAACATGATTGTACAAGGGTTTTCTAATCATCCATTAGCCTTCTGAGGCAATGAGCAAACACATTGCACCATTAGAACACTGGAGTGATAGTTGCTGGAAATGGGCCTCTATACACCTATGGAGATATTGCACCAAAAACCAGACATTTGCAGCTAGAATAGTCATTTACCACATTAGCAATGTATAGAGTGGATTTCTGATTAGTTTAAAGTGATCTTCATTGAAAAGAACAGTGCTTTTCTTTCAAAAATAAGGGCATTTCAAAGTGACCCCAAACTTTTGAACGGTAGTGTACAGATGTTATTAAATGTTTGATGTAGCAAATTGGGCGGCACGGTGGTGTAGTGGTTAGCGCTGTCGCCTCACAGCAAGAAGGTCCGGGTTCGAGCCCCGTGGCCGGCGAGGGCCTTTCTGTGCGGAGTTTGCATGTTCTCCCCGTGTCCGTGTGGGTTTCCTCCGGGTGCTCCGGTTTCCCCCACAGTCCAAAGACATGCAGGTTAGGTTAACTGGTGACTCTAAGGCCAAGTTTACATTAGACCGTATCTGTCTCGTTTTCTTCGCGGATGCACTGTCCGTTTACATTAAAACGCCGGGAAACGGGAATCCGCCAGGGTCCACGTATTCAATCCAGATCGTGTCTGGTCCGGTGCTGTGTAAACATTGAGGATACGCTGTGCTGAGCTCTAGCTGGCGTCGTCATTGGACAACGTCACTGTGACATCCACCTTCCTGATTCGCTGGCGTTGGTCATGTGACGCGACTGCTGAAAAACGGCGCGGACTTCCGCCTTGTATCACCTTTCATAAAAGAGTATAAAAGTATGAAAATACTGCAAATACTGATGCAAATACTGCCCATTGTGTAGTTATGATTGTCTTTAGGCTTGCCATCCTTCCACTTGCAAGTGGTAAGTGACGCGCATGCCCGACATGCACTGAGATCACACACACAGCGGCTCAGTCCCGAATCACTGCTCATGCGCTCTGTGAGCTGCGCAGGGCCGGAGTGCGCACCCTCCAGAGGGCACTCGCTGTTCAGGGCGGAGTGATTTGGAGCGCAGGATGCCTGCGGAGTCGAGCGTATCCGTGTATTGGCGTTGCTGTGTGCACGCGAATCGTTTTAAAAATGTTAATCTGATGATCCGCTGATACGGTCTAATGTAAACCCTACCTAAATTGACCGTAGGTGTGAGTGTGAATGGTTATCTGTGTCTATGTGTCAGCCCTGTGATGACCTGGCGACTTGTCCAGGGTGTACCCCGCCTTTCGCCCGTAGTCAGCTGGGATAGGCTCCAGCTTGCCTGCGACCCTGTAGAACAGGATAAAGCGGCTACAGATGATATGAGATGTAGCAAATTTTTACTTAAACTCTAGATTGCATTGACCCCTCTTGTCATTCTGTTGAGCATTACAGCTCATGAAAGGCTGTGCAAGTCAGTGTTTCACACCTCTTTTTTTTCTGAGAAAGGGTCGCTGTTAATCAGAAACAGGCTACAGAACAGCACGCCTGCTGTTGCCGCACTGTTGCTCAAACACCCTCGGCTGATTCTCAATACACGACATGCTGCTGCTATTTAAACACACTCTTGGCACTACTGTGAAGCTGCCTTCAGTGGATGCAAAGGAAAAGGCCACATACTGGCTTGCGACACGGCAGGAGAACCGCTTGACGTGGTGACGGCTGAAAGCTGTTTATTGCCGGTAATCTTTATGGTGCTAAACATCCCGTCTAAACAGGGCAGAGAGGAGATAAATAATAGATGAAGGGGGATATTGAACCTCCTGGAGCTGCATGCGGCTGTTGCACAGCGAGTGTCCCCCTGGCATGTTTACTGCTCCCGATAAGGCCGTTTTCTTGACACATCCGTGGCGCTTTTATACACCACTTTCCTTGCCCCTGGCACAACAGATTTCCGCTGATGAAACGTTTCTACTTTTGTACCAAAGTATAAATCGGGCACTACCAGTCAAAATTTGGACACGCGTACTCATTACTAGAATCAGTGTTTGTGGTCGAGTCACTAAACCTCGAGTCCGAGTCCAGTCTCGAGTCCCCAGTGAAGTCCAAGTCATTTTAAAACAAACAAAAAAAACCCTCGAGTCCGAGAACAACACTCCAACCTCACCATTTGACGGTGGCTGTTTCAGTGCCATTAACATGAGTTTGTTCCTGAGCATGACGTATGAACAGGTGAATGTGCGTTCTCTTTGTCAGGGAATGCGAAGTATTCTGTCAGAGATGGTTGGGAGACGAATGTAAGTGCAGAAGGTGTGTTTATTAATACACGTGAACAATCCAGAACGGCAGGCAAAATCGTAAACCGCTGAAACAGGCGATAGGTCGAGCGAGGCACAAACAGACTATCGTAGACTCGACAGAATCAAAGACGAGAAACAGGAAATCAGGAAACCAAACAAGGAAATAAGGCTCGGTAATGTGTCAGCAATGCAACTCAATACTTCGCAAAGTAAGTCTGTTTTTATATAGGTGTGCTGATTGCGCCTTAATCCTGTGCAGGTGCGAGCTGTTAAGAGCACGCCTGAAAGTCCATCTAACGCACGTGCCAAGGCGCGCAGGTGTGACACTCTCTTGCATGAAATTAGTATAAAGTTAATGTAGATATCAATGTCCTTATGCTAAATTATGACGTTACAAAAAATAAAGAAAAAAAAATCCGAGTCCTCGTCTCCGGTTTACGAGTCCAAATGCAGTTAATGCACGAGTCCTTAAAATTAGGGCACGAGTCAGACTCGCGTACTACAAGCCTGCTATGAATGAATGAATGAATGAATGAATGAATGAATGTTCATCCAAACGTTTGACTGGTACTGTAGTTATATTCATTAATTAAATAAAAAAAGTTATTAAATGTTTAGGACAAAGTGCTAAAGTACACTTTAATCCAGGACGGCATAGACTGTCCTGGAGAGCCTCGGAGTAGAGAATATACCCATGATCCATTGCTGTTAAAGCTTCATCACGTACATCGCACTGGACAGACACCAGAGCAGGCCCAGGACCGGCTGGTGAGATTAGAGCTCACTGATGGCTTGGGTCGGTCTGGGGATCCGTGGCTAAGCATGGAGAAGTCTGGACGGACATCAAACCCATCCCAGCGATCACCTTTCTAACCCTGCTCCAACTGCCTTCTTTGCCTTTTTTTTGTTTTTTTTTTGTTTGTGCAGGTAGTACTGGGTTCCATGTGCCAAGTCTGCACCGCACTTGAAGTCCGAGCTTAAATAAAGGGCCTCACTGGCTATTTTTAACCATGCATTGATCTCCCTCTTTCTCTCTTTCTCTCTCTTGCTGTTCTTAATTACAAGGTGCCTTTTTAGTGTAGCGAGAGCCCTGTGAAGCCAGCAGCCCATGCCGACGCTGTGAGTCGCATATCCTGAGTAAGCAAATGAACATGCAAAGCATGCAGAGTGCCATTTTGGGGTTTCAGTTTGGCAACAGTGCCTTGCTTCGTAATGGATGAATCTGGACTTCAGCCAGTTGGGCATACTTCATCATTTGGGCTAAACCGCATGATCAGGGTGCATCAGTTGCCCCCTAAAAATGAAAAGTTCCTCTGATCATGATGCATTTTTGTTTTTATGTTCCTTTTGGTAAGAAAACACACTGGGTGAAATATTTTGACAAAATTCAAAAGTTTAATGGTGGCACCGGGAGCTCAAAGTTTTGGAAAAAGCTGCTATTTTATGACAATTTCGATCACTTTTCATGAAACATTATGGCACCTTATAGAGTATCCCAAATATCTTCGATACTGTAGACAGTATGTCTAGAATGTCTAAAAATATTTGGAGGTTTAGGGTGTTTTCACACTTGGTCCCTTTCAGCCATCTAACCGAACTCGGATCGATGACTCAGCATTTTTTGCGCATATGTGAACACTCCAACCGTACCCAGACCCCTTTAAAGCGAACCGAACTGAGACCACCTCAGGAGGTGGTCTCAGTACGGTTCGCTAAAAATCAACGGTACGGTTCGCCTAATCTGCGCATTGTGAACAAAAAGCGCACCGGGTTCACTTCGCCTTTTTCACTGGAGTTTAACCTTCTTCGTTTGCCGTAGTTGGTCACGTGACTGTAGCAGGGAAACTCAACTTCCTTCTGGAACTTAACACAGCCGCTTTACAGTTCTCTGAACTTATTGACTGAGTCGGCCACAACAATATAACTATATATTAGTGCTGTCAAAAATGTCGCATTATTAACGCGTTAACTTAATTTTAACGGCGATAATTTTTTTTATCGCGAGATTAACACTCTGTGACATGATGCCACGCCCCGCACAGCCAGAGTCCTCTGCCCTGTCCCGAAGAGCCACTGTGCTCGGCTTAGGTTTCGTTTTCCCATCAGCGGCTCCAGCCCCACTTTGCAGTGGCTGTGACAAGACGTGTTATGCTCTGCAATAAAAAAAAAAAAAACATTGGTACAACCAGTGTTCGAACTATGCCGATATTTTCGGGGGGTCCCTTATTTTCCCTTGGGGGGGGGGGGAGCTTGCGCTTGTCTCAGAGCGCGGATCTCCATCGCGCGCTCACTTCGGATATGCAAATGCTTCCCGTTACACACGATTGCTATGTCAATAAACATCATTTTGCCAATATTTTAGAGACCCCCCAACATTTCCCAAATCATGTTTTCAAAGGATCTCATGTCTGTTTCAGGGGATCTCGGATCCCCCGTGTAGCCCTGTAGTTCGAACGGTGAGCAAGCCCATTCACTTTTTATGCTGATAAGAGAATTACAATGGTTTTTCATGTGACAAAAATGTGCGATTAAATTGCGATTAATCGCGAGTTAACTATGACAGTCGCGACATTAATCGCGATTAAGTATTTTAATCGCTTGACAGCACTACTATCTATCTATCTATTTATCTATCTATCTATCTATTAGTGCTGTCAAAGTTAACGCGATTAAAAAAAAATAGTGCTGTTAACGCAAATTCTAATTTGGCCCTGCGAGTCACCCGTAGTTCCTGTTGAGGCTTGTCGCGCGCTGCTTCAATAAGAGTACGAGTGAGTGATGGAGAAAGGCATAGACATATAAACATCCTCGCCGCCATATTGGATGGGGCAAAGTGGAGATTCTTCACCCGTCTCTGGTATAGCGTCTAGACAGTAGCCGAGAATAAAGATGCCTCATTCATGTGCTGCGTTTAACTGTACCAACAGGTTTACCGTCCAAACGAGATCACATGGGATTACCTTTCACAGGTGAGACTGGAAAAATACTTTTCAATACTGTTCCTTCAGTCTTCAGTTTCCCAGCTCATCTCCACCGGGTAGGTGTAGAGTTATAAGCAGTGGGCATTAGATAATACAGCGCCACACTATGATGAACGTTTTTATTTTTATCTGTTTTTTTCTTCTTTTATGGCAAATACTTCTCTTCAAAAGAAACTAATGAAGAGTAAAATAAAACATTTTTTTATTTTCACAGTGATATGCACTTTATTTTTCATCCCTTGGTTTTCTCATCTAATATGGAAGTTATGGATGTCAGTGGCTGTGACAAGACGTGTTATGCTCTGCAATAAAAAAAAAAAAACATTGGTACAAAGCAAGCCCATTCACTTTTTTATGCTGATAAGAGAATTACAATGGTTTTTCATGTGACAAAAATGTGCGATTAAATTGCAATTTATCGCGAGTTAACTATGACAGTCGCAACATTAATCGCGATTAAATATTTTATTCGCTTGACAGCACTAATGTATAATATAATAAATTTATTTTCCTTAATCCGCACTATTTTGATCAAAGAATACAGCAGGGCAAGCATAGCAGCAGACACTTTGATTCAAGAGAAAATTACCCAGAATTCCGTGCACTGGGGGTCTGAGGGCTCTAGAGGACCTGGTGTGAACAGAAAGAGGACTGAGGCCCCATCAAAGCTTAACTGGACCAGAAAGAGAACCCAATCCTCTTTGTAATAAATTCACAGTGTGAACACAAAAAGAACTGAGTTCTTTTTCTGTTGGTCCACTTAAAGAGGACCGAGTCTGGTTCTTTTAAAGGGGACCAGGTGTGAAAACACCCTTATTTTAGGGTGTCACTAGCATTATCTATCAGTGTTATAACCCTGGTTTTAAGCTTGCCGCCTATGCATATGCTAGCCCCTATTAAAGTTATAATGATACTGGATTACCTGTTTTCAAGACAACTGAAGATACAACTGAAATGTTAAGAAGCAAATTCTCAATGTCTCTATTTCCTATGTGGCCGTCTCAGATTTGGAACCATTACTCTGTCTTTTGCTACAACTTGCACAATGTTCTGGAATCTTTCTTCTATTGTGGCAGAACCAGCTTTCTCATGGGCCAGTTTAACCCCACGCTCTGCCACATCATTTGTCACAATGAAGTTTGAGAGTGTTGCCTTTATCCTCTGGTAAGATGCCAAGCCATCCCATTGTGACACTGGTGTTGCGAGCAGATGATCATCAAATATATCACATTAATGCTTCTCAATCCCTCGCAAAGGTTCTTAACATGATCTCTGGGTCACAAGAAATCAATAAATGGAGTCCAACATTGTGATTCAAACCTTACGCGAAAACATAAAATAAGTGTTTTTTGGCAAAAAATGAACCTCATGGTGCCACCATTAGACTTTTGAATATGGTCAAAAAATTTTACAATAAAGGATGTCTTTATTGGTGAAAAGGAACACCCAAACAAAAATGCATCAAATTTTATGAAAGTGAGGGCAACTGATGCACCCTAAGCATGATGGTAGGACATCTTTGCTCGGAGATGTTCAGGAGCTTGTGGTTTACTCTAATATCCTCCCTCAGCAGTTTCCCTGCTCGCTTAACCCATATGCTATAGATGCTGAGCTGATTGCATATGAAGATGAGCTGGAAAGCCGCTCGCGGTTTTTCGTGTCCAAATGCAAAACGTTTCCATGATCTTTTTGCCAAGCTACAGCTCGAGTAGAATAACAAGTGCAGAGTAACTGAACTACACCCGTATCTACACTAAACGGCAGGAGCTGCTTGAGCGTGTAAAGATTAACAGATTGACTGACAGATTGCAAGCGACTCTAAACCATCATGAGCGGAGTATGACTGTAGGATTAAACATATACAGTTGCATGAAAAATAAGAGATCTGGAAACACAGGGTGACACGAGAGATATCATCGTGTGTGTGTGTGTGTGTGTGTGTTTATAAGTGAATAAGTTTGGCAGGAACACACACTCCTTTCTCTGCAGTAAAGGAACTAAGGATGATTCAACATCAACACTCTTAAGGCCAACCTGCCGTGTACGTCAACCTGAACAGGCTTCGGGTGCCTTTGAAACATCAGGAAGGCACTTTGGATGGGGTGGGATGTGGCAGATTCACTACGAGCAATCTTTGACGTCAGTCACCGAGCTACAGCGTAGCTAAACAGGCCGTGTAAAACGTTGGTCGTGGCGGATCTCTTGAACTGCATTTCCCATCGTCAAACCGATTTCCTTGACCAAGGAAAAGACAAATACTAATATTACAATTTTACTATGAAATTGTACTTTTTTTAATTTTTATTTTTTTAAACTAATGGCTGAACGTTCAAAATGAAGTGATGCAGTGTTTAGCTCGTTTTTTTGCAACCCAGCTAAGGTGTTGGGTTAAACTGTAGCTAGTAGGCATGTAATGATGAACTCAATTCATGATTTTATTCAATTTGCAGCATTAAAGGTAGTCTGCCTTTCAGGTTTTTCAAGTTTAGATCATAAGAATTTTCCCTGACACCCAGTTATTTCTGTTCCGTGGATCAAAAGCTACTGAACTCTAATCACAGACTTCCAATTTTATTAGTGGAAAAAAAAAAGAATTATTATTAGTGCGGTCAAAAATGTTGCGTTATTAACGCGTTAACTTGACTCAATTTTAACAGCGATAATTTTTTTTTATCGCGAGATTAACGCTCTGTGACATGATGTAGGTTTTTCATAAGCTTTTGAAACTGCCAGGAACTTGGAACAGAGACTTTGCTTAGAAAAATGATAGCAGCTAGACTGTAATGCCACGCCCCGCACAGCCAGAGTCCTCTGCCCTCCCCCCAAAGAACCAGCGTGGGCAGGGCGTGCTAGTAGAGATGGGATTTATGGCTCTTTGATGGGATCCGCATCTTTGTGATCCGTTCTTTGAAAAGAGCTGTTCAAAAGACTGGCTCATTTGGCTCTTTAAATATTTATTCAGTTTTAAGAAGACAGCGTCTAAAGAAGCCAGATTCCTCTGAACTGTAAACTCAATGCTATCCCAGAAATCCTTCCTGTAATATGCAAATTTGGCCGCCTCTAATTGGACAGCGCGACGCATCAACAGGCAGAAAGTGTAAAAGTACAAAATGTGTTAAGTGAGCTGAAACAGTAAAGATCAGATTCAATGCAATATTTATCAACGAACAACTTAGTTAATATAATAGTGTACTTTATATTATAATCAAGCATGTCAAGCCTACCGTCTCTGTGTAACCTATCTCTCTGATTAGAGTTGTAGACTAACTCAAGCAGTAGATCACTTCACTCATGGTTCTCTTGCTAGTCCCGGTGCTCGGCTTAGATTTCACTTTGCAGTGGCTGTGTGAAGACGTGTTATGCTTTGCCATGCTCCAAAACATTGGTACAAAGCAAGCCCATTCACTTTTTATGCTGATAAGAGAATTACAATGGTTTTTCATGTGACAAAAATGTGCGATTAAATTGCGATTAATCGCGAGTTAACTATGACAGTCGCGACATTAATCGCGATTAAATATTTTAATCGCTTGACATCACTAATTATTATTAATTAGGGCCATGTGGCCCTAAATTCTCCATTACTTTCAGGCCTCAATGTTAACTTTTTTGACACCTTTTGCCCTGCAGGGCAAGTTGCCTCAATCCCCCCCCCCCCCCCCCCCCCCCCCCCCCCCCCCAAATTTCTTTTTGCCCTAAAATTTTGTGGTATTTCGGCAAGTTTACAAGTACACGGTTCAAGGCAATATTGATGTTTTCTAGGGGTATAATTGAGTTATTTAGACAAAAGTACATGCTTTTTAAAAAAAATAAAAATTAAAAACATTTATTTCTGCAGCAGAACAAGACAAGCCCTGAAAACATGAAACAAATCAATGATATATGCATGATGGGCCAATTTCAAATAATAAATGGGGTAAGATATATTTATACTGTAGAGGGTGTGGTTTACTATTTGAGGCACAAAAGCATGTCTTTCCATTCATTGAATGTACTTACCACTAGAGGTGTTTTTTTTTTTTTTGGGGAATGTACACGTACATCCTGAAATCAACCCCGGGAAAACGTAGCGTGCACCAGCGACCACTCGTAGTGATTAAAAAGCACAAATGCGCCTGAAGTGAGCCAATTGGAATCAAATCTGATTGGCTCGTTGTTGGTTACAAATCAGGATGAAAAAAGCAAAATGGCGATCACGGGGGAGGCAAGGATGCTGGGTAACTTTATTTATTTATTTTGGGTAATGTACTCACTCGAAAGTCATTTTTGTGCTTAAAGTGCATATTCTGGACCAATTTTGTGTGGTTTGTTTATTTATTTATTTTTATATGAAAGTATGTCCCTTTACACACTCATCCAGAAGGGTAATTTTGCACAAGGCCATCTGTCTACAGCAGAAAAAATTAAAATAAAACGTGTCTGGAAAAATCCCAAGCGAGTCTGGAGCCAGATTCGTGACGTTACCTGTGGAAGCTCCAGCAGGCTGCACGAGCTTTGCACGGTTTCAGTGCACAGCCTGTGTAGACCAAGCGCTCCCATTTCTCTCCCATTGTCCGGTCTTTTGGGAAACGATGAGTACTAATCCCATCATGATTGGTGTTGCTACACCCTCCTACGATACATCTGTCAACCATTTTAATAATTATGGGATAACGTTGAAGAAATTTGCAGAAAACCACCAGGTCGTTTTCTCATAAACAAACCAGCGCTGACGTAGGATTCAGAGGGAGGCGTCCCGCACGCGACGTCACGAAAATCAGTGTTTTTCAGGAAATCCAAATGCCAAGTTTTTTTCAGAGGCGGACCAATTCGCCTCAAATGGCTTGATTTCAACTGAATTTTTCTGGTATTGCGCAAGGTAAAAAATGTCAGAGAAAGCCGAATGTGACCGATATTTGACCAAAGTTTAATATAAAATCGGAGAATTACACTGATCTCGCTCCTGAATTTACCCGTGATATGCACTTTAAAGAAGCTGACCATAGGTGTGCCTGAACGGGCCTAACTTGCTAAAATATTTCTGCCCGAATGTCTCGATTGAGCATTGCCTAGTGTTGAGGCTGGTTATTCATTTATTCCTGCTTCACCGTGGCAAAATACAAAATACTACGTCATGCATCATATGGTGGGCTTTCCCTGTTCGCGCAAGGCATTGTAGGAGACAAATTTGAAACAGGTGAGAACAATGGCAGATGCGAGTGTGAGAATGAAACGCGAAAGACCGACTAACGAAAAGCAAGAAGAAAAGACGTTATGTTGCGAAGGAAAGGAAACGCAGGACCAAACGAATAAATGTCAGCGAGCACCTCGGTGTGATCAGCTGTTCGTTTAGCGACAGAATGGTGTAACCGTCAGTGCACGGCCAAGGTAAACCTGCGCATGCGCACGGACTTCCTTTGACTGCGCGAAGTGAGCGATTTCATGCGCGTTTATTTGCTCAGGAATCCCCTCAAATCAAATCACTTCGCAGCCACAGAATGTCTTGATGTTTTGAGATATTACAGAAATAAACGTACATCACAATGACCAAATTTCAGAGGGAACTAAATTTCACCGATTTTTATGAAATCGAAAGGCCATCTTAAACGATTCCATTTTCACATTTCATTTGTTTTTATTATTTTTTTGGGTTGGGGGAACATGTATTTTATTTTATCTTCATGCCTGTCAGTTGCCAGCCTCTTAGGAGGCTGTCTGTCTCTATCGAGAGCACACTTCATCTCCTGCCGGCTTGCTAGGCCTGTCGCAGCTCCCCAGACGAACGACCAATTTAGAGGAGCCAGTTAACCAAACTGCATGTCTTTTGGACTGCGGGAGAAAACCCAAGCACATACGGGGAGAACATGCGAGCTCCACACAGAAAAGGCTCCCGTCGGCCACTGGGTTCGAACCCAGAACCTTCTTGCTATGGCAGGGGTGGGCAATTATTTTTTTCCTTGGGGCCACATGAGAAACAGAGAATTTTGTGGCGGGCCGGACCAAAAGGCTGAACTAAATTCTGCATAATATTAATTGTATTTCTTTATATAAAGCAGTAAATAACATTTGTTTTTACAAGCTGCTAAGCTAAGACTGGTAAGAGAGTGGGGGAAAAAAAACGAGGTTGCCTTACAAAAAATGTCCATTTATTCAATCAAATTTCCCAAAACAATGGTTAACAAAATGTGAACGTTTGTACCTTTTTTTTTTTTTTTTTCCAGTCACATTCACCCCAAAACACAAAGACATCACAGTATTGTCTTTCTACTCCAAATATCAAGCAAGATGCATCATATTATAATAATGATGCCCACATTTGTAGTCTGGGCGGCACGGTGGTGTAGTGGTTAGCGCTGTCGCCTCACAGCAAGAAGGTTCCGGGTTCGAACCCAGCGGCCGGCGAGGGCCTTTCTGTGTGGAGTTTGCATGTTCTCCCCGTGTCTGCATGGGTTTCCTCCGGGTGCTCCGGTTTCCCCCACAGTCCAAAGACATGCAGTTAGGTTAACATGGGTCGGCCTTGGGCTGAGGTGCCCTTGAGCAAGGTACCTGACCCCTGACTGCTCCCCGGGCGCTCTGGTGTGGCTGCCCACAGCTCTGGGTGTGTGTGCATGTGTTCACTGCTTCAGATGGGTTAAATGCAGAGGATGAATCTCACTGTGCTTGAAGTGTGCATGTGATGAATAAAGGTTTCTTCTTCTTCATGTGACCTGCTCGCAACAACGTCGATTCGGTGTAGGTATCAGATCTACAGATCGACTCGGGCTCCGGCGCCTGCTGGTGACGTCACACTGTGATTGGCTGGACCGTTTGAAGGATGACGTACAAGTTTGTGGTTGGTCTGGACAAATTACGGAAGTAGTTATCGCGGGATTAGGTTTCGTGGGATTTCATGTCATGTTCCTGTCGCGCGCATTGCGTTTTTGTTGAACACAACTTCAAAATAAAAGCAATGCACATTCAGTCCATGCATGAGGTAAAATTAGGAAATACGTTTATTTTGTAATTTCTAATTAACCTTACGCGGGCCGGTCAGAATGAACCAAAGGGCCGGATGCAGCCCGCGGGCCGTAAAATGCCCAGGACTGTGCTATGGGGTAACAGCACTAACCACTGCACCACCATGCTGCACAATTTTTCCTCCTCTTTAGTTCCGGTTTCTTGTTTAAATCTATTTCTCCAGTCAATCACACAACAGCACTTTCCCATTTTTAGATTTTTTATTTTTATTTTTCAGCATTAGGAACTCTGAACACAACCCTACGCAGTATGGGAAAGTGTGGAATTTGATTTTAGTAATTGCCAGGTCTAGATAAGTATGGTAAACTATTTGTTTCCACACTATTGCCCCTACTTCCCTTTTTTTTTTTTAAATTAAATGAAACCAAAATGTTCAAACCAGTGAGAGTGATGTCGAGGTAAGGTGTGTGTGCTTGATATGTCTGGGGTGATTTTCTGTGGCGTCTGTCATCAGTGAACTGTCTGGCATTATCACGTTGGTCTACGTTGTACCTATGCAGAACTTAAAAAAAAAAAAAAAAAAGGCATGAACGCACATTGCAACACTCCAAATATAAGATGTGTAACGACCATCAGTTCAGTGTTTGTATGCGCGCGTGTGTGTGAGAGAGAGCGATGTCAGTATTTTTCTCAAGTTTAAATATTTAACTTAAGTGTATAATGGCCTCTTTACCTCAATTGTGCTTGAATATTGTAGCTCTTGCTGTATTATTTTTCACATGAAGTTACATACTTTCAGTTGAAACAAGAAAGTTTAAAAAAGAAAAAAAGTTGCTTCCATGCCAGGATCTGGTCTTCCCAGGCAGTCGCCTGTCCCAGTACTAACCAGCTCTTTAAAGTGCATATCACGGGTAAATTCAGGAGCGAGATCAATGTAATTCTCCTATTTTATATTAAACTTTGGTCAAATATCTGTCACATTTTGTGCCCCTTTTTTTTTTTTTTTTTTTTAACCTTAAAATTCAGTTGAAATCAAGCCATTTGAGGCGAATTGTTCCGCCTCTGAAAAAACTTGGCATTTGGATTTCCCGGCAAACATTGATTTTCGTGACATCGCGTGCGGGACGCCTCCTTCTGAATCCGACGTCAGAGCTGGTTTGTTTATGAGAAAACGACCTGGTGGTTTTCTGCAAATTTCTTCAAGGTTATCCCGTAATTATTAAAATGGTGAACAGATGTATCGTAGGAGGGTGTAGCAACACCAATCTTGATGGGATTAGTACTCATCGTTTCCCAAAAGACCGGACAATGAGAGAGAAATGGGAGCGCTTGGTCTACACAGGCTGTGCACTGAAACCGTGCCAAGCTCGTGCAGCCTGCTGGCGCTTCCGCAGGTGATGTCACGAATCTGGCTCCAGACTCCCTTGGGATTTTTCCAGACGTGTTTTATTTTTTTCTGCTGTAGACAGATGGCCTTGTGCAAAATTACCCTTCTGGATGAGTGTGTAAAGGGATGTATATGAATATGAAATTGGTCCAGGATATGCACTTTAAGGCGTATAGGTGCAGCACCGATCTCTGTTTCTACAGCCCTCGACCTCGTCTGTACAGCGAGGGTTACCGTGGGGTTCTAGTTCTCTGGTAACTGCGAGAGTTTGACTCCCTACTCGCATCTGTATTGCAGCGTGCCTTACCAGATGGCTGCAGGTACCGTTTTTATGATGGTCTTTGGTATGACCCGACCGCGAGTAGAACTCATGATCTCCTGGTTAAGAGGCGGACATGCTAACCACTAGGCCAGCTCGCTGTCCGAAACAAGAAAGTGGATGGATGTTTAAAACAAACTACCAACCAACCCAACACACTCCAACTGAGTGGCTGATGGCTTGGAATCCACCAGCCGCAGTGGCAGGTGGACAAAAAAGTTAATATCCAACCCGTGTGTGTGTGAGAGAGAGAACATCATTGCCCTTTATTTGTGTGGCACTCGGAAAAAACTTCTTAGCCCAATAACCATCTTACTACCATGTTTTTTTTTCTTCTCAGTTCAACGTTAAGTTTTCAGAATGCATTCTTGTAATGTCTGTTAATGATTCGGTTTTGTTTCTTGTTCTTTGTTAAACAGGTGTTTATAGTTTTACTCCGTTTAATATTCAGCGAAGTAAAGTCAATATACTTTTGTTCCTGTTTCTTTTGACGAGTTGTACATCAACATCCCTCCTGTTACAGGAAGAAGATATCGGTTTAGTTTTTCAAATGTACATGGCAGGAGCAGAATACCACTGCATTGTTTTCGCATTGCAGCTTGAATAAAATGCTGTGCGTTGAGCTTGTCTGGGTTTGGTTTTAATTGATTTGTATGAGCTACAGTACCATGCCACGAGAAATGTAGGGCCCTGTGAAGGAATGGATCATCAGCAATTGCTTGCTTGCTTCTGACAATTATTTGGCAACATACATGTTAACAGTTGGATTGTAAAATAATTTATTTAAAGGAGCTGAGTCGCGTATACTGCGAGAGGGTCGGCTTTTTCCGAAAAAAGTAGAAGAGGCGGAGACAGTGGATTGTGTGCGTGAAGCCAGAGGGTTGTTTTTTTTCCGGAAGAGGAGATGAGGCGGAGAGAGTGGATTGTGCGCGTGAAACAAAATCAAGCAGTCAAAGAAGAAACGGAGCAGCAACGCTCAAGCTAAAAGGAGAAGATTGGAGGTAAACGTTTTTACTTTTGCTTGCAATTGACATGTCAAGAATCCTGAGGGATCCTGTACAATCACTGTGGAAATGAGACAAAAGGGATATTTCCTCGCTTAGAGTAGGCTATAAATAGTATAATGCCACGGATGGCAGGCTAATGTGGCCTACCGGTGCACTGTCAAGTAATCGTTACCTATAGCCGCTAGGGAGGGCGGTTTAATTATTCTTCAAAAGGGCTCTTATTTAGTATTAGGACGAAAGTAGGAATTTATCATAACTACCAGGATAAATCGTTTGGGCGCGAGTCTTGTTGAGGTCCGGGGTCACCGCGATCAGAGTCGGCCGAGTCGCTGTCCGATTCCGAGGCCGCGCGGTCAAACCAGTGAGCCACATTCACCGATTGCTTCGCAACGGCCAGAGGTTCATACATACATGGTTTCACCTCTCGGTATTCAATTTGGAGAGTTCCTACTTCAAAATCGCTATCAGACATTTTACACAACCTCTCACGACCAAAGTCCGTACACGTGTGCTCGGTTCGCAGGTAAACACAGGGCTGCTCCCGGTCTGTTTGGCTTAAATGACGTCACGACGACGGTCCCCTGGTGGTGAAAGTGCGCGCAAGTGAGATGTAAACAAACCTTCGGAACTTGAGCAAACCAGTATATTTTAACCGTTTTATTCAATTTTAGGGTGCAAATTAGACACCAGGAAGATTTGAACTCACTTTTTGGGTCGTTCTTCTAGACAATAAAGTTGATATTCTACATTCCGCCTCCGACCCTTGCCGATGACCTTTAAGTCACATAACCTCGATTATTTGAAATCATGAGCTCCATTTAAATAAGCGCATGCAAGTCTTCTCAAAATCATCCACTGTTACAGCATGGCTACTACGCATGTAACGATGCATCATGTGGTGATGAACCACAATACAAATTTGATTTGAAATAAAAGCCTTCTGCTTTCAAAGCAATGTGATTGTAGCTCGGAAAAAATTAAGCAGTTACGCAGCCTGATGATAAATCTGCCTCCACTTTTTTCCATCAATTCGAATCGTCTTAAATTTGTGTCGTGGTTTATCACCACATGATGTATTGTTACATGCTAAGTAGCTAGCTCCATAAATTAAAATTAGGCTTTTAAATTGAGGTTCACGCTCATTGTAACGGAATAATTTTGAGAAGATTTTTCCATGCTGTTATTCAATCGCGTGCATGATTTTCGAGTAAATGTTTTCAGTAGAGTATGAGGGCGCAGTAAAAACAGCACCGTCCTCTTTTCAGTAGTAGACGTGCCACCATTTAATTTCAACACGCAACAATAAATCATGTGCGTTCACTCATCACGCTGTTTACTGCTCATGAACACTCAGGCTGCAACGATCCACTAAGACACTGATTCAATTCGCGATTCAGACCCTTCGATTCGATTCTGCAACTAAATATAAAGGGCCAACAAACCTCAGATTTTAAACTTTCACAAAATCCCACTGAAATTTGTCTGGAAAGATGAACTTTCCAAATGCTGACTAGGGAACAGGATATGTAAGTGTAAAATGCTTAAAATATATAAGGCCAAAAAAAAAAAGTGTTTCAGGTAACATGAAATACTAAAATAAGGTCGGTAGGTAGGAAATTTTTTTTTTTCTTAATTTTTTTTGTTCGAAAAAATTAACACAAGTAAACATCTTACAAAATAGTATTTTGGCACAGAATCCTTTATACCACACATCATATAAGTGCTTTAAATCTTAAATTTATTTACTTAAATTTATAAACTTATTTAAATTTAAATAATATCGCGGGAGTTCGAGTTATGATGTACGGAAGCGTATTGCTGCCACACTCAAAAAAAAAAAAAAAAATGGCTTAGAATCAAGTAATTACGTGAAAAGATATTGTTAACAAAGTTATCACGTTTTTACAATATATTTATCATGTAATAACATCACGTAATTTCATGATACGAAATTATCACGTTATTTCATGATATTTTCATGTAATAACGTGAAAACACCTTATCAAGAAATAACGTGAAAATAACGTCCTAGGCTACTTCCATTAAGTACTACTGTAGGACTTGGGTCGAGCAAAAACACCGAGCAAAAACATGGTTGAATCCTGAATGACTCCTATTTGTATAAATAGGGGACTACATAGGCGACAAAATGTAGTGGTGTTCCCTGCCATGGAAGTGCACTTTTATACTGAAGAGGAAGCAATTTGCATTACAGCCTTGAATGAGGATTCAAAATGGCGCCTCGGCTCAGTTTTCCCTTCCTCCTTCAGTATACAAGTGCGCTTCCATGTTTATGCAGGAGGGCTGATAGAAGTGGCGAAACATTTTACTTTTTATCGTTTCTTTCACAACTTGAATGCGTTGAAACAAAAAATTATGACAAACTAACGCCGCTTACACTAAAATATCGAGGGAAATTTGTAATAACTTTACGGTCGGCAATTTGGCCGCCAAAATTCTCGGTCGGTCAGGTTACCGGAAACGCACTTTTTTTTTTTTTTTTTTTTTATTTGGCCTAAAGTAAGGATATTTTGGCAACTTGAA
Source organism: Neoarius graeffei (assembly GCF_027579695.1). Classification (NCBI taxonomy): domain Eukaryota; kingdom Metazoa; phylum Chordata; class Actinopteri; order Siluriformes; family Ariidae; genus Neoarius; species Neoarius graeffei. The sequence goes on from NC_083576.1 coordinate 49,804,142, forward strand.
TGGATGAATTCCTGAGTGTTTGCTGAAGCATGTCCTACTAGGAATGGAATATCTTGGCTCAAGGACCTTTATCGTGTTTTTAAACCCATCGTTCTGTACGGTAGAGTATGGTCGCATGTTATAGGCGAGGTAGCCACCAATAGCCTTCGAAGTGGCTTTATTTCTAGTAGAGCAGGTTAAGCAAACCATTGTGCACTTTTTGATACAAGCATGAAATTTGGCATGATTGTTGCTTATAGGTCACTTTTTCAGAAAAAAGTGCTAGCCACGAAAAAAATTCAATGTGGCGGCCATTTTTCAAGATGGCCGCCAGACGCATCCTCGTTTCATGTTTTTGTTAAGAAAACACAGAGCAAATTGTTATATAAACATGAAATTTGGCAATAATGTTCTGTGTAGGTCATGTTATCAGTTAAAAGTGCTAGCCCTCCATGTGTGCTCATGTGTGCTCCTAAAATGGACTGCTATTGCCGGGATGGCAATGAGCTCTCATTGCTTACAAAATATCCCAAATGGCTTGCGAACCACACAGCCTCTGGCAGTCAAGTGTCCACCCTAGCCTTCCAGAGCCGGCAGGGGTGATTTTGCAGATAGAGGTGGTGTGAAAGGCGGGTATCTGGCGCCTCAAAACCAGTTGCTCTTGGCAGAAGAAACTGAGTAATGGCACTAACTGGAAGGGGATGAGGAGGACGAGTAATGGCACTTACTGGAACAGGACTATGAGGATGCCGAGTAATGGCACATCTTCTGGCAGTTCATAGGGCGTAAGAAGAGAGTGTATGTCGCTCACTACCAGGGCACACTGGTGACAGACACTGCTGTGAAACTCAGCATGGGGTTCAATGTCAGCTAAACATTGAGTTAGTATCCCAAATGCAAGTGCTCGAAGGCTGGAATAGGGTGTACTCCACTGTGCAGTTGCCCTTGTGAGATTTTTAAGCAAGGAACAGTGACTGAACTTTGGGCCTAGCCATGCTGGCGATGGCAAAGTAATCCAAATTCAAATGGTCTACCAAACTTCACTTTGAACAGTGGTACATATCCATTCATAAATCAGAGCTGGCAAACCATTTTTATGGTAGGGGGCATTGACTACCTAAAACTGTGTAATTGGGTGCTGGGGGAGGGGGGGGTAGCAGTTCAGGGATAAGAGAGATCTCAGCAATGGATATTTTTGTCGATGTCATAGATTTGACCAAGTTATTTTTCACTGTTGAGCATTAGCACTATTTTCGTTCACTTGTTTTTCTCTGAAAGGCCTATGAGCATGCTGGAAAATAATGTGACCAATTCATTTGGGACTATTTGATGGAAGGATCAATCAGCAAGAAACAACTCTTGGAGCTTAGGAAGGATATGGGAATTTTCCCAAAAAAGCATTGGAATGTAAGGGTTTCACAAGATTATCCACTGTGGAAAAATAGGCTTTTCATCATGCCAGACTGGCTAATTGTGCAGTCATTCTGTTTTTCTGCATGTAATTCAGTATTATAATGGCAATAAATCAAAAATGTTTCATTGAATTCATCTTTTGTACTTTGACACCAGAGCAAGACCACTAACGGGGGATTTTTTTTGGCAACCATCTTGGAAAAAATGGCCGCCATATTGAATTTTTTGGGGGGCTAGCACTTTTAGCTGTTAACATGACCTACACAGAACATTCTTGCCAAATTTCATGTTCCTATCATAATTTGCACTTTTTTTTTTTTTTTTAGCAAAACCACAAAACAGGGACACGTCTGGCGGCCATCTTGAAAAAATGGCCGCCATATTGAATTTTTTTCCTGGCTAGCACTTTTTTCTGAAAAAGTGACCTATCAGCAACAATCGTGCCAAGTTTCATGCTTATATCACAAAGTCCACGATTTGGAGCAAAATCTGCCTTAACCTGCTCCACTATTCTCGTTTCAGTCAGATTTAACTGTCCCCGCGTACCTGGTTTTACTACTTTTCGTAACGTTTTCAATTCGGCAGCACGCACTTCCTTTACATCCACGTTACATTTTCGTTTTAAATGATTTGTGAGGTTCATATTCGATCCTCCCTTACACTTCACATCAACATAACACATGCAATGTCCTTCGTGTCTTCTCGAAACCCAAAATGTAGCCAAACTTTCGATTTAAGATGAGATGAAGGATCTTTTAAGCTTGGCTTCCGCCATTCTGGTGCCCAGCAATGGCATTGCCGTGTAAAGTGTCGGCTACTCTGATTGATTGATTGATTGGACAAGACCAAGGACCCCAACCAATCAAATTGCACGTTTTATTTAGGAGCAAAGCTGTGCTCTATTCCAGCTGATCAGTTTAACGATGTAGGTGTAATGGTTACACACGCGTTTATAAATCAGTAAAAATCGAAATAAAAAAATGTCGCCGAATCAAACCGAAAATACAGCTATGTGGATCGGTAATTGGTACGGCAGGTACGAACTCGATTTTCGGTGCACTGTGGTGAATCGTTGTAGCTGTATTGATGAACACGCACAATAGGGCTGTGCAATTAATCGAATTTTGATCACGATTTCGATTTGTGTCAAACGATCTCAAAATTCATAATAGAGTTGAAACGATTATTTTGCCATTTGTCGGGGACGCGCACACTAGGGGTGTGCAAAAATATTGATACGGCGATATATCATGATACTTTGTCTTCCGATTCAATATCGATACTCAATTTGAATATCGATATTTTTTCAAATAATCATGTTTCAGACGGGTTGTAAATCCAGTACGACTTCCGCACCGCTGCTCCGCGAGGTGTCGCTGTGCCGCTCCCTCACTGCAAGGCACTCTTCGTCTTCTCTTTTTTTCCCCAGCGGTTGCAGTGAGGGGAAAAAAAAAAAAACAAGCAAGCATGGCTGTTAACGTAAACCTAAAGACGCCGCCGAACTTTAAGGCAGATGTTTGGAGGCACTTTGGATTCCAAAGGAAAGGAGAAAAAAACAGTGAGCTGGACAAAGAGTACGCACTCTGCACAACCTGTTTCGCTCCAATTAGATATTCAGGTAACACAACAAACTTGCGAACTTACTTAGCACAACACCACCCCGACATATTAGCTCAGCCGGAGCCACCGAAACCCGACCCGAAGCAAACTACACTGGACAGCGCCAAAGTCCTCCCGTCTACTTCAGTGATGTGTGACTTACTGTAACTGTGAACTTAATTTTGTCATTTAAGGCCAAAGGCAAGAAGCTGCACTTTATCTTGCATTTTCAATTTTGGTGTGTGTGTGACACACTGCATTTTATTTTGAGTATTTACTCAAAGTTCAGAAGAAACATGATTCACTGAGGTTTCAGTGTGTGGACACTGACCCACACTGCACTTTGTTTCATAACTGCTCAGGGAGACTAAGATGCCCACTGCACTTTTCAATGTGTTTCAGACAGTGTGTTGTTCCTGCAAAATAAGCACAAGTTAAATGTTCTCACGTTTACAAAGAACAAACTGATATTAGTGTTAGCACTGAAATGCCTGTGCAGTCTGCAGTGCAAGTTTTAAGTTTTCATAAAACAATTTGATTCTGCTTGTTAAGCAGCACTGATGTGTCCATGCTTACAGAAAAGTTGAGAATACTAGCACAGAAATGGGAATTTTCTGTATGTTGTAGTGAAGCAACTCTTGGTTTTGCCAGCAGTGGAATAGAGACAAATATATGTCTGGCAAGAGTGTGTAGTTATGCATGTGAAATGTAATTTTACAGTGGTCAATAAATTCAGATTTTCTTCAGTGACACAAATATCGTGATGTGGTTGAAATTTCTTGCAATATATCGATTCGCAGAATCGTTGTACCGTGATATTATCGTTATCGTGGGCAAAATATCGCCATAGTATCGTATCGTGAGGTATCTGGTGATACCCAGCCCTAGCGCACACGCAATACATTTCCTTCCCGCGGGCCCATGCGCAGACTTGCTGACAACACTCGCGCGGCGGAAGCAGTGTGTGCGTGTCTATGGCTCTCCACTCACGCAGCTGAAAGGAGGAGAGATTGTGAATTGTTTGGCGTGAGGTAGGCTCGCAAGATGACAGAAGGAGGGCAGAATCGGTTGGTCGACAAAAAGGGATGAAAAACGTGTGTAATATGGGATCACTTTGGATTCGAAGAATCCGACGTGGAACAGAAGCGCAGCGTGTGTAAGATTTGCAATAAGGTAGTATCTGCGCCTCTTGGCAACACTACAAACCTCTTCAACCACCTGAAACTGAGCCATAGACTACGTTCAGACTGCACCCTGAAACGACCCATATCCGACTTTTTTTTTTTTTTTTTTTGCCCATATGCGACCTGTATCCGATTTATTATTGACAATTTGAACGACACAGATCCGATTTTTTTCACATGCGACCCAGGCCGCTTGGATATGTGGTCCTAATTCCGATGCATATCCGTTATTTTCACATGCGACTGCAGTCTGACCAGACAGGTCGCATTCATGCGACCTACACGTCACCAACAAGAGACAAACGTCACTATTCTGCGTTGGCTAATCCCGCCTCTTTGGTGGAAAACAACAACATTTGTACAGTTTTCAGAATTTAAATAGACTTTTATAGAATTGATCAAGCTAATGGTGGATTTGGTAGGGACCTGGATGTTAAATCATCCTGTATTACAAGATTGTTCTGGAAATTTCCAGTAATTTGACACCTTCGGTCTCATTAGTCTGCTGCCCACATTAATCAGATTATTGTGTGAGTTCCGCCGCCGCCACAAAAACCACATCGCCAGGTCTCGCTTCATCTCCATGCTTTACTTGCAAACTTGAAGAGTGCGCTTTTTTTTTTTGTTTGTTTACGTATTACGTAGATGTGCTTATTACGTGTCAATTTGCGCATGCGGGACACTTTGGGTCGTTTTCTGTTCATATTGGAGATCGCATACAAGTCTCATATAATTGGTAATGTGAACGGCCGAACAAAAAAATCGGATTTCACAACAAATCGGATATGGGTCGTTTCAGGTTGCAGTCTGAACGTAGTGATAGTTATTCACGACGAAACAATAAAAAACAAACAAAAAGATAAAGCCGATGCCGCCACAACCAGCAAGACAATGCAGCCGTCCATTTCAGCCACTCTCTACAATGCCACGAGTTCGGAGAGACACAACGCACTCACAGCATCCATCGGATATCATTTAGCCAAAGACATGCAGCCTATGTACATTTGTTTTTCTCTGTCTTATATCAAAAGAATATTTTTATTTTGTTTTATACATCGCAAACTTCAGTTTTTCTAGACTATATTTTCAGTTTGAAAGAAAGGTGAACGTAAATGATCAATAGGTTGCAGAGGTTTTTGTTTTAAAGAGAAATGCTGAATAAATGCATGGTTTCAAAAAATCGTTTGAATAATTGTGTTTTCAATATTGACTGAAATAATCGTGATTATTTTTTTCCATAATCGAGCAGCCCTAACGCACAATGAATACTTTTGAAATGCGTAGCTGGATTGGACTGGAAAGTATGTGAAGTCTGATCCAATACTCATGTCTTGTTTCAGATGTGTGGTCAAGGTTTTTTTTTTTTTCTTCCCTCCCCAGCGTGGCTGTGATGCAAAGTTGAGGTGGATCTGTGAACCTTGAGCTCATTGTCTGCTAATTTGGCATGCAAATCAAAAAATGAGGTTGGAAATGTGAGCGACCATAAAATGGAAATTACTGCACCTGGTCTTTTTGAATGAATTCATGATTTAATTTTGTTAATAGCAGATAAGGAGCAGAACGGCTTACGCGCTATTAGGACATTTATTACAAGTTTATTGCTTATTACCGACTTGCTCGAGATTTAATTTTATTTATTTTTTGTCTTAAGGATCCTCTGGTGTTCATTTTTGCTGACTCGAAGTACTGGAGCAAGACTTTTGAAACGGCTCGTTTGTTCTCGATGATGTCACGAGAACATTGTTTTATTACCATTATTGAGCTTACTTTACGCTACGTTGCTTCGTGATGTCCACCTCGGCTCCGTCTCTCGTTAAGACTGGCCAATGAAAACTTAGTTTGGTAATTCAGCACTTGTAGGAATGAAAGATTGCAGCCACCACTTGGGATTTATTGCGGTCCGAGATTGTAATTGTGTAAACTTGACCATCTCGTCCTTATCTCCTGTCTTGGTGTGCATGCCGTCAGTCACGCGCAGATAGATGGTTCATCGCAAGCGGAGTTCAGAGTGCCCTTGTTGCTACATGTTAAGCTTGTGCATCTTAGCTCATGAGTTTGACACGGAAGGCACGAGGTGTGGCAGCGTCTTCCTCTTCGAGGTGAGCAAGAAAGTCTTTTTCTTCTCTCGTGCTCCTGCCATCCAAAGGCTTCGTGAACATGCCCCAATAAGACCAGTGTGCAATAAAGGGACTTGAACGAGCTTTTAAAACACGGCCTGACTTGTGTTCCAGGATTTTTTTGCCTTTATGATAAATGAAGTGGTAAATCAGTCAAATAAAAACGCACATCAAGTCAGTCCTCTTTTATATACGTAAATTATTAATTTCTGGGCTAATGTTGGACGTGTTGCCCTGCTCTGAGCTTACTGGCTCACCGAGCATGACGCAAGTGGTGTGATCCATGAAGACAATCAAATGATTTGTCGACTCCTGCCCCGTTTGATACTTTAGCCAAACTGCGGGTGCATTTAACCGGTTGCGACAGGCACATTTAAGCTTGTCAGTACTCATCCATATGTTGGTTAAAGGAGAACTGAAGGCAAATTTATCAGAATTCTATTTCTCATTTTATTAAATGTAGGAATGCATTTCTGACAGCTGTAGCAAGTTATGAGTGTTTGAAATGCGCTCTGTAATCTATTAGCCCATATGTCAAAGCAACAGCTGTAAACGAGATTCGCTGAGACCTGTGCAAGACTTCATAGAACGGAAGTAAAACGTTCAGCGGACATCAAAGTGACCAACATCTGCCAACGTCGTCAAAAGACGCACGCGCCCTCCTTCGAACGCTGACGTAATCAAGCCGGAAGTTTTCCCTGCGTCCGAAATCGCTCCCTACTCACTATATAGCGTGGACGCCATTTTGTAGTGCTGTCCGAAACCTGAATGAGGATTATGTGGGAAATGCGCTCAGTATAATATGTATTTATCACAAAAATACATGCATGTATTTATTTATTATTTTGAAAACCCACCAGCCGCCTGATCTGGCACGTTTTAATTGTGCGACAGTAATGACGTAAATACCAGCGCGACGGACTCGTCCTTATCCTGCCGTCTTTCCGACTCTTCTCAGTTGGTTCGAAATCGTATGGAATAATCTCCATGTCACGTACGCAAGGGAGGCGGATGCATGTGCTGTAGGGCTGTAACGATATGCGTATCGAAATCGCGATACACAGAGCCACGATCCGTATCGCGATACAAGAAGGCAGAATCGCGGTACACCCTTTCAAACTTCTCCTCAGCCCAAAAACAGAGGCGCTTCCAAACTTCAATTTATGAATACTTTACTTTTTATTTAAATTACATTTTAAACTTACTTAAATTACTTTTTTTTTTTTTATATCTATTAGTAAGTCGTTTTTTCGCCGACCTGCGACAATTTTCTGCGAGTCACGCAACGTCCACACTCGCCACTGGCAGAGCATTCATTTCTTTTAAGCGGTCGCCATTCTGGTTGCGACGCGGGGAGCGAATCTGTAAACAAGCAGCTCATTGGCTGGCTAGGTGTGCCACAAGCCAATCACAATCACTTGACCGGAAAGGCATGCAGTGTTGCCAGATTGGGCAGGTTTAGGTGCTTTTTGGCTGGTTTTGAACATATTTTGGGGTGGAAAACGTTAGCAATATCTGGCAACACTGAAGGCATGTCTGCTTGGGCGGAAGCCTTCTGCGGCAGTTACATTTTGACACGTGAGCAATGTTTCACCATAAAAATTCCGTAATTTCCATCTGTTTTCCGCGATCACAGAAAATCATTGACCCTATGAGAGAGACAGTGAGAGAGCCACCCCTCCCATAAAAAATCTTAACGGATTTACACGATTTGGAAAAATGACTTTTTCAGAACCGAAAAAAACAGAGCTTCCGGCTCAACAGTATTATTTTGAGAAATAAAACAATCTTTGGATATACATTTGTTCATTTTTGCATACATATTACTCATTCTCTGCAGCGGTCTGAATTATTTGTTATTAAATAGTTAATGTAAGTAAGTAAATGTTAATAAGTCAAATTTACTACTTTAAAAAAACATTTAAAAAAAAATCGTGGGCGTATCGAATCGTGGGTCAAAAATCGCGATACGAATCGAATCGTGAGTTGGGTGTATCGTTACAGCCCTAATGTGCAGAAGTATACAGTTTAACAGAAGTGCAGAATAATGATCCAAAATGAGAACACAGGCAAAAGGGTCAGTCGAGGCGCAAACGCTACATCAAAGGCTGAGTGAGGACAAGAACGAGAAACAGGAAATCAAGACAGCAGGTAGAAAGGCTCAGTAATGCATACATGCGTATCGTAATACTTCGCGATGCAAATGCATCAGCACAGTCCTTAAACAGGCAAACGCATAGTTCTTTAATTGAGCTGAGGTGCGCCATGGCCACAGCGCGCAGGACTGACACTCCATCACTGATGAAGCTGGCAAATCTCAAAAAGAACGATTGGAACGATATGGCGATCTGGCCGCTGTGTAAACAGTTTTCAAAATGGCGGTGCTCACACGTCACGGTTGAAGTCTCGCACAAGTCTCGTGAAGATTGCGTGGATCAGCGACACCTGCCGTGGACCAAACGAACTATATTCAACGTGGCTAAAAACCGAAAAGGCTGATAAGTGTAATCTAATCTAATATGCCGATATAAGGTTACCGAAAACGTAACTGAAATAACACGTTAATTAAGAAATAAAGCAAGTTTAAACATGACTTCAGTTCCCCTTTAATGCTACCATGCGTTATTTGATCAAAAGTCATAATGAAAGTGTTCAGTGTTGGTCAGGGCTTTGAACCGGTTCAAGGAACGAAAACGAAAACCGGGAACTTTTTCTATTTCACATGGAACAGAAACGAAACCAGAAACTTTATTATTTTTTATGTTCCGGAACAGAAACGCTTATTAAAAATAATGGTAACCGGTTAATACCGGTTTTTATTTCGTTCCTCAAAGTTTCCGTAGCCTACAAATAAAAGTCATTCTTCTCCTGCGCAAGTTTCTATGACCCGCTGGGGTTCACTTCCTGTGTGACGTTCGCTGACTGAATGGAGAGAGCGGGAGGGTGGACTGCTATCACGTCTCCACATCTTAAATAAGAGGTAAATATTGCAGTCTATCGTTATTCGAAAACGTCAGTTTCAAACACGATATCAGTATATTTGTCCACGTTAATGAGAGGCTCGCGAACATTAAATGACGTTAACCTCTGTTAGCCTATCAATGCACAGGGCCTGACTAGCCTTTGGTAACACACTAAACGAATTATCTTTCATTTTTGGCACTTTTTCTGTTTGTGTAGATGGGAAGACATACTGAGAATCCAAATCGCCAACATTTGAAATAATAATTGTTTTGAATTATTTCTTGTCTTATTTAATGAAGGTTGTAATAGAATTAGCCTACATTTGGCTTAAGCTGGATGAGACAGAGACATCATTTTATAGCCATTTGTTAAACAGCTGACAGGGAACGTAATTAACCGTTCCGGGAACGAAATTTTTTTGTTCTAACCGGTTCGGGAACGTCTATTTAATGGTGGAACCCAAAACCGGAAACGTTAAAATTCCGTTTCTGTTCGGAACGAACCAATCGGAAAAAAATTCTGGTTCAAAGCCCTGGTGTTGGTTAACCACTTCAAAAAGGCAGCGTCTTGGTTGACACGTAAGCCAAACAGGAAGAATTAAAGGGCCTTCCGAGACGCTCGGACATCAGTTCTTTCGAGCCTAATCTCGTATTGTAATGCTGCTGTTTACTCAATCCACTAATGCTAAGAAGTCGGACCTTGTCCCAGTTGAGTACGCTGGTGTTTGTGTAATTGATCCTGCTCTCCCGTATGCTAAATGCGTTCCCATCCAGTAGGACTCTCGTGGCTGCCAGTCCTTCCACCCCCCACCCCCCGCCAAATATTGCTCCAAACACCGAGCCTTTGACAGCATGCCAGGCATGGCTCAGTCAGGACACCGGGGTTTTGTAATATTGTTAATTATTATTTTTTTGTTCTTGAAACACCAATGCACAGGAGATTTTAACTGACGTCCTTACAGGTGTCTGTTTTTTGCATAACATTTGTCTCCAGTCAGAGCCTCAGGAGGGTATTTTGCACATGCTTATTGTGGTGTGTCGTTCGTGGCAGAGGGCGGAAAAAGCTTCAAGTGTGATATTTCAGGCTGTTTCAGGGCTTAAAGGAATACAACCACAAATATCAGTCAATTAGTCCGAACACTTTTGGTGTCCTGAAGCGTTTTGGTGAACAGATAAGAGAAGCTCGCAGGCTTACTGAGGCCATCCTTAAAAAAAATCCGTTTCCTGTCCACCGGGTGAGCAAAAAAATTTTCAGTCGGGAGGGAGGGATTTTTTTTTTTTTTTACACTATATGGATGGATAAGAAATCGCAATGCTGTGTTTGCTTTTTCTTTCAGTACTTTTTTATTACAAAAGCAGACACATTTAATAAAATGAGAGTTTAATCAACTGAAACTTGTACAAAAACTTTAGCATTTTAAATGCTGACTGCAACATTTGCAAAACTTTTACAAAGGTACTTAAAATGTCCGACACACGGACTTTTTGTAGTTCTAAATCGAGCGTTAGGCCTAGTTCGGATGAAATTACACTATTAAAATGATCACTGAATGATTTGTTTTTCTGAATCTTTACTATTTTGTTGTTCGCTAGAATACCATTTTGCGATTTCACACTTAAGCAAATGTTTGAAAACTCCGGATCTCCTTCCTTCATGGTGGCTGCCGTTTTTTTGTGCCGCACGGCGCATGCGCAGAGCTGATTCAGTTCTATATTCTGCGCGGAATGCAGGGCTTTCCACAAGCGCCGGCTGCCGGCCATACAGCCGACTACACAATTAAGTCCAGCCGGCTACTTTAATGACTATTATTTTTGTATCCCACAGGCTCTAAATATTAATTTTCGATTTTAATAAAATTAAATGTTTATCTAACGGACTGACAATAATGTCAAACTGAACCGCACTCATTTAAGTTTTGATTCGCGCTGTTTGTACTGATAATAACCACAAATTCCCCGCCGACTTCGTTGATCAGGGGAGAGTAACTCATCCGCGGCCCCGACATGCGGTGTGTGCGCGCGCACTCGGCGGAGGCAGTAGTGTGTCGGGGCCGTCGGAGGGGACAGAAGCAGAGATGACGCTTATTTTGTCTCCGGTAAACCAGTCTTCTCTCGTTCAATTACGTGCTGGCAGCAAAAGACACCGTTGGTTGTAAATGAAGCCAAACTGAGTGGTTGGAGTGTATTTTCATACACAAATGGAGAAATGTTCGCTGAGTGTGTAATTGTGTAGCCCCACTGCAGACCGTCGTCGTTGTTAATTCATAGCGTGCTCAGCTGCGTGAATGTGTCATGCACCGAAAATAAGAGATTTACAAGCCAGGAACGCCTCATGATGCAATACGCAAGAAAAGAAAAGATTTACTGCCATTTTACTTTGTATTTGAGTAAAGTGAATAAATAAATGGTCTGTGGAAAATACATTTAATCCTGGGAACTGCGTGCACAGGAGTTTATTTTGTGTTTACTCCCCCCGGCTGGCTACTTATTTATCATGGCTGGCTAGTATGAGCCTTAGTGGAAAGCCCTGGGAATGCGGAAATGTCAAGTTCGATTTTAGATTTACGAACCCGAAAAAAATGTCGAAAAACCGGCGTTAAAAAAAAAAAAATTTAACCGCACAAACGGCACTCACCCGGCCGGTGGACTGGAAACAGAACATTTTTTTAATAATGGCCTGATGTGTGACATCGCTGCTTACAAGGATTGTGTGCCCTTGATTGATGTGCGTGGATGCCACAGACTTCATGCTAGCGTAATATCTTGATACTTGAGTGTTTATAGTGTCGATATTTATCGGCATTAGCCGCCTGTTCTACGTTAAGCCTTTGGGCTCGCTCGATAGGGGGAGCCACTCAGATCATGTACTCTTGATGGAGGTCTGGAAAACTTTGGATTGTGTAGTTTTCTTGTTTTATGTTCAAAGAACTCGTCCTTGCACAGTTGATTCTTGCAACATGAACGCAATGTAAGCAAGATCTTGCTGGGTTTCAGTCACGTGACTTTTCTTAGCGGTTTTACCGGAAGTGAGATAGCTGGTGGTCTAAACAGCTGCCGTAGCGCAAACAACTAGCGATAACTTATCAGAGTACGCTCATAATCTAGAAGCCGCTGCTCACTTTAGATATATTCAGAAGATTGCTATGTGCGATGGAATCGACCCCTACAGTCTGGGAAAGAAGGATTTGGCATACGATCTCGAAAACGACCCTTCAGTCGAGTTCCCCAACATCTCGAACTATCTGGTGTTACAGACGTCCTTCTACACCGCAAAACAGATGAACGCGTGGAAGAGTATAGAGGCTTACAACTTTTTTTTTTTTTTTGTGTATGTGGCTGGGTAAAGGACCTCGCTATCAAGTCACTGCCGAATGAATCCTGGATTGTTTTTGCCCGTGTAAGTGGGTTTAAACTTTTCATTCGCGTCTTTACAACGAAGCGCTGCAAGTTCAAGTGTAAACAAACAACAGTTTGCTCACTTCTCACTTGTGTTTGCACTTTTCTCTCAAGTAAATCATTCACAAAGATCATCAGAAACCCCTTTAAAGACCTGGATCTTGGTTAAACAAGATGGAGAAGTGATCACAGCGCATTGTAACTGTACGGCTGGGGAAGAATTTTGTTGCGATCTTCACGCATATGGACTTTGTGAGGAGGAAACAAAGAAACAGTTGGGGACTCTAGCGCCTGACTAAAAAAAAAAAGCACACAGCAAGAAAAGTACTTGGAAAACACTAAGGCCGTAGCTGAGAGGGAAAAACAAACCTTTCATGAAGTGATCACTGCAAACTCGAGCATGCTTCGACTCTGCTCCCTTCGATTTCAGCGAGGGGTTCGAAAGCCACCTTTCTCGACGTCTTTTTGTGAAATCCTGTGTTCGTTCACTTTTTTATTAGTTCACAGGGAACCCTGAAGAAAGTTATCAGTTTTACGGTTTGATCGATTCGAACAACCTAAAATAACGCAAGCGTAAGGCATTTTTCACTCGAGCAATGGACCTTCTCCGTACAAACGCTTCGTGAACTGAGCTTTGGTAGACCACCAGCTAAAGTTCTGAATGACTAATGAGGCGGATGTGACGTCATGTGAAACCCAGCAATACAATGATTTTTGCGGTTTGTGTTCTCTGAATAATCTCTCGAAAAACCTCCAGGTTTAGTCGCCTTTCTGAGTAAAGCGTGTGTGTGGAGCTGTAACCTTGAGGCAGTCTTGTGGTTAATGAGTCCTGAAGAGAGGCATGAGAGAAGGACGGCCTGCAGAGATGGTGACTGTTCAAAAATAAGTGAGAGTTCATGGACCTGTTTTCCAGGCTCGGCGTTCCCGACAGTGTTTGAGCTCATTTCGAAACTAAATTGGAACACAGATGTTTGGCCTTGGACACACTTTTAAATGCTAAATTCGCAGCGATTGCTTCATACCAGCGGGTCCTGATGACTGACTCACTACGTTGACATGCACATAGAGAGAATCGAATTTCTGCCGTTGCTCGACTGAAATCGAAGTTCAAAATGCAATGTATACACCTTAATTCGGCTGAAATTGGACCGAACTTGATTTCTCGGAATCGAGCTACACGACCTAGTTTATGCGATTTCTGCCGAGCTACTTGGCGCATGTAAACCCTATCGAGCTAGTTGTCGAGCTACTTCCGGAAGTGACGAGTGACGAGACCACAAGCGGGAAACACAACAGCCTCGGTCGGCATGACAACGAATCATGACAACGGCATGAATCTTTTCTTTTTGTGGCATTGTTTGCACTGTTAAAATTTAGCTCACTTACTGTATCACCAAATACATCTGTACAGCTGTTGCATAGCTGTGAATTGTGTACATAAACAAGTCATTATGTGTGTGTGTGTGTGTGTGTGTATATATATATATGTATGTGCATATATATATATATGTATGTGCATATATATATATATGTATGTGCATATATATATATATGTATGTGCATATATATATATATGTATGTGCATATATATATATATGTATGTGCATATATATGTATGTGTATATATATATATGTATGTGTATATATATATATGTATGTGTATATATATATATATATGTATGTGTGTATATATATATATGTATGTGTGTGTATGTATGTATGTGTGTGCATATATGTATATATATATATATATATATGTATATATATATATATATAATATGTATATAAAATGTGTCCAACATCTGAAGAATGTCAATAAAAACAAAATTTAACTTTTTGTGTGTTTATTAAGACATAGGTTAAATTGTAAGCAAAAAAATATATTTTTTTGTAAGCAAAAAATGGACTTTAGAAAAATATTATTGTGCAAAATAAGTTTTCTTACAAAACAGTGGTCTGCGCCGGACAGTTTGTAGCCATAGTCTGTTAGAGCAAGCCTAACAGCTTGAACACGGAACTGCTAGTGTTGCCAGATTGGGGGTTTTAAGTGCATTTTAGTGGATTTGAACATGTTTTGGGCTGGAAAACGTCAGCAGTATCTGGCAACACTATAGCTCTTCATGACGACAACCGGAAGTGTACCAACACGATGGGGCGTGTAGCGCCACGTGTGGCTCGGGTGCAAAATGCACCTTGCACAATAGCCCGATTTCACTTGTGCATGTAGGATTGGATTTCTCTGGCACCCCTGCTGGGACCCTTTGCTCGATTACCAACAGCAGCTCGATTTGGACATGCATGTAAACGTAGTCACTGACACTGCATCACAGCAATACAGACTTCCAGTCCGTTACTGGGCCCACAACCATTTTGATGATACCATTAGCATTATGCGAGAAGGAACTTCTAGGGGTAGAGGCATGATTGAAAGGACCGACCGGAGAGCTCAGAACAAGGAGTTCTGTTCATATGTTCTTGTTCAGAAGAACTGCGGCGTCAGGATGATGCCATATTTGGACAGCTGGCGCCCGTGTGCCTCGAAAGGGGTCAAGGCTATCCAAGATATATTTACCTTTCTAGCACACCGTCTAAAGTGCTGAGTTTTATAAACATCTCTCGATTGGAGTTCAAAAAGTGGCCTTTGGATATTTGGACAAGGTTATGGTGTTGCGATGCGTCAAGTCTGAACAGAGCCTTCGATTTTGTATCTGTAATTGTCACGCCGTGTTTTGAATCTAACAGTTAAATGGATTATTTGTTGTTCTTCAGGATGAAAGTTAAAGGTGGAGTAGCTCCACAAAAAAGGCGTTGTTGGTTGGATTGCACGGGAAAGCCTCGGCTGGAATGCAGCCTTTGTGTGCAGCACTGCTTGTTTGTTTATTAAACCTTGATTAGACGAGCACTCGCTGTGTTAAACCTCTCTGCTCTGAACTGAAACGAATATCACTAGCCTTGTCCTTGATCTTTTTGTTTTCACTTATAAGGTTTCAACGTGAGAACCTTGGCTCGGTTTTAAGCCCATTTATCCGAGACTGGGCCAGGATCAACATTCTCATTGCACCGTTCCATTATTATTTACGACAGTAGGTGCTGCATACAAGAACAGCTAGAACTGCAGAAATGTGTTGTAGTGTGGAACATAATGGAAGCCCCCCCCCCCAAAAAAAAAAAAAAAACCCACCCTTTTGGTCAACTAAATACCGAACGGCCTTGTAATGCCTATTAGAAGTAGCCCCCAAGCATAACTACGTCATCACTTGTTTACCGCAATGCATTATGGGGGCAGAGGTGGACAGTAGAGGTCTGCGCGGGACAGAATTTTCAGTCCTGCTCCCGCATTGTGCAGTCCCGCCTGCTCCCGCAAAGAATTATGATTTTCAGTCCCGCTCCCACCCGCGCCTGCCATATTTTGTCCCGCTCCCGCCCGCAAATCCCGCATGATGCAGACGTTCGCGTTCTCACGAAAGTTCTTGTCATTGGCTTGGGGAATTAAACATGCTGAGCTTAGCTGAGCTCTCCACTGACCGATCCTTCATTTATTGTAAGTTTGTTTAGACTCTGACATTCTGCTGACACATTCCAAGTTGAGCGCTGCATGCGCTCATGATTGACAGCTCTCACTTTGCGCACTCGCACGCCCACTTCCGAGTCTGTGGCGTTAGGATTCCAACCGCGATTTCATTCTCCTCTCATATGAAGTGCTGCGCAACCACAACCAGCTCCTCAGATTATACACTGTCTATTTCTCGCTTTAAATTGAACAATCTGTGCGATACACAGTCCTTTTTAATACCAGTTAATACTTTTTTAAATACTTTTTAATACTTAGGACTAATACTCTTGACTTTTTAACGGTAAATGTACCTCTTTTTAAAGCAGCACTTACTTCTGAAGCACTGTGAGCTTCACTAGAGGAGCTCTGCTTTTCTGCCATGATCGGAGATCTCAAACACGGAAGAGCGGAAAGGAATCGGAAACGTACGCGAGATTAGACCACATCCGCAAATTTAGGCATCTTAAAATGTTTTTATTAATGCCAAATAAAATATCCAGCACAAATTATATACGATAGACATAAATTAATAATTTATAAATTTTATTTTAAACACGTTTTTAGTTAGCGGGACTGCAGCTCATCACCACTCCCGCCCACTCCCGCATTGTGCACTCCCCCTCCCGCCCGCAATGAGCTTTCAAAATTTGTCCCGCGCCGCACTGCTTTGCGTCGGGTCCCGCGGGACTCCCGCGGGAGTGCAGGGCTCTAGTGGACAGTAACGAAGTACATTTATTTGAGTACTGGACTTCAGGACACTTTTTGAGTATCTGTACTTTACTTGAGTAATTTTTTTTTGGAAGCTTTTATGACTTTAACGTCACTACATTTGAAAGGCAAACATTGTACTTTTCACTCCACTACATTTCTATCAAGGTCCTCGTTACTCATTACTATGAAGTGGTTTTGAAAGTGGATGGTTTACCGTGATTGGTTTTTTCGCAGGTGACACTGAGACAGCCGATCAGTAATCACTCGGGTCACGTCACGTCCATAGACCGGATAAAATCAAGAGCAATGATTTCTCAACAGCATTATTTGAACACGATCAGTTGATGGCAGAATGGAAGGAGGCGGCTCTTCTGGGTAACACACACGCACCCATGGCCCATGTTTCAGTTTTCTGAAAGGATTAAAGATTCGTTTCGTTTTAAATGTTTGCTTTGTTTGCCGAAAACAAATCCCATCACGGCCTACAAAAACTCACCGTCCAACCTGCAGAAGCGTATTGAGGTATATAAATGTTTTGTTCCAAGAGAACGCTTGCAATGAAGTTGTCTGTGCTTTTAGAGCTAACGATAATGTTGCAATAGCTATGCAGTCTGGTTAGTCAAATGACTTTATGGATTTGCCCGCCAAGTTGCCGTCGCCTTGTCCACGGCTAACGTTTACACATAGCTAGTTAACTTGGACACTGTTAGTTAGCATGTAAAAACGGAGTTACGCTAACATGGATAACGTTAACTTCTCTGAAGTGCTTTCAGAAATATGTTTTAGCATAATCTTGCCAAATAAACAGCATGTCGAAATCTTTCTTTTCTAGTAGCGTTAGCTACCCAAAATGATTTCAAGTTTGAAAAGAGTTTGCTAGCATGTCAGGTGGAGCTTCACTGGACTAGGTAGCTTAGCGTTAAACCACCATGATGGCACAGCTTGCGTTCATTTTGTGAATTCACATTTCTGTCTTTGGTAACAGCATTAGGTTTTGTAAGCGTTGTGGCAATAATACAACGATGCGTTGACAGAAAATGTACTTTTAATACTTCAGTATTTTTAAAAGCAAGTACTTTAAGTAAAAATTTGACTGGACAACTTTCACTTGTATCGGAGTAACATTTTGACCAGTGAGATCTGTACTTTGATTTCAGTAATGAAGTTGGGTACTTTGCCCACCTCTGTATGGGGGACAGCCGGGGTCGGTAGTTGAGCAGTATGACGGATGTCGGATTAATTTTACGTGAGAGTGATGCGAGAGGAGCGATTTTGTCGTGGAGGACGATGCGATTGGTGATTTAAAGAGGTGGAAGGGTTTACAAGCTTGGTGAGAAGGTAAGAGTCTAGACAGAGTCTACCACACTGTACAACAATATCAAATCTCAATGTCTTATTTCTGAGGACGTATATTGGATCACGAAGCAATCTTAGACTGAAGTCTAAATTTGTTTCTTCAGTTATTCCTTACTGTTTTCTAAAAATCTTTGTTCTCATGAAATCTTAGCCTTGGACTTGGTGCATATTCCGGACCAATTTTTATTTATTTGTTTGTTTGTTTGTTTTTTTATATATGAAAGCATGTCCCTTTACACACTCATCCAGAAGGGTAATTTTGCACAAGGCCATCTGTCTACAGCAGAAAAAAATAAAACGCATCTGGAAAAATCCCAAGCGAGTCTGGAGCCAGATTCGTGACGTCACGTGCGGAAGCGCCAGCAGGCTGCGCGAGCTTTGCATGGTTTCAGTGCACAGCCTGTGTAGACCAAGCGCTCCCATTTCTCTCACTGTCCGGTCTTTTGGGAAACGATGAGTACTAATCCCATCAAGATTGGTGTTGCTACACCCTCCTACGATACATCTGTTAACCATTTTAATAATTACACAATAACGTTGAAGAAATTTGCAGAAAACCACCAGGTCGTTTTCTCATAAACAAACCAGCGCTGGCGTAGGATTCAGAGGGAGGCGTCCCGCACGCGACATCACGAAAATCAATGTTTGCCGGGAAATCCAAATGCCAAGTTTTTTCAGAGGTGGACCAATTCGCCTCAAATGGCTTGATTTCAACTGAATTTTTCTGGTATTGCGCAAGGTAAAAAAAAAATTGCAGAGAATGCAGAATGTGACAGATATTTGACCAAAGTTTAATATAAAACAGCAGAATCGCATTGATCTCGCTCCTGAATTTACCCATGATGTGCACTTTAATCTTGATCCAGCGCAATGAAAATTACAGGTGGAGTAAGGGCTAGCTATTATGAAAAATCAGCTTTTGACTGAAGTCTAACCCCGTGTCTGAAATCACTCACTCGTTCACTGCTCCCTACTCACTATATAGAGGACTATATAGTGAGCTCATTAGTAAAATAAAATAAAGAAAACGCTTTCGGACACTACTCCGCCGCGCCGTTATTTACGGCATTACTGTCGCACAATTAAAACGTACCAGATCAGTCGGCTGAAGGGTTTTCAAAATAATAAATACGTGCATGCATCTTGGTGACTTAAATACATTTTTTATACCGAGCGTATTTCCAACATTAATAAATACAAAGTACTTTCTGTATGTATCTGCTGCATCTTTCAGTTCTTTTAAATCAAGGCTGAGTCCTTCCTTCTTTGCCGCTGCCTTTTATTAAATAAAATTTGAGGCTTTTGATTTTTCAGCGCGACCACAATGCATGATGGGATATATTGCTTGGTTAGTGACCATCGGTTGTACACTACTTTTTGTGATGCATTGTGGGATACTTTGAGTGCACTATATAGGGTGTAATAATGCTCACTATGTTCAGACAGCACTACAAAATGGCGTTCTCACTATATAGTGAGTAGGGAGTGATTTCGGACGCAAGGTGAGATTGCTTTGTGATCCCGGGCCCAGATGAACGGCATCAAAACATTTTATAAATGAGTGATTAGTTAAATAAAACTTGATATCAGGAAACATTACCAAAAAATAAAATAAAAAACCTTTGAAAACCTGCTGATTTTGCCATTTCACGTTCAGTATAAATGCATTTTCTTCAATAAATGCCGCTAGTGAGATACACTGAGCATTTATATACACACCCGAAAGAGAACCCTTCGTGGTTTGGGAGTTTTATCAATCCGACAGGCTCGTTCGGCTGCCGAGCGCTTCGGTACGTCGAGAGACAAAGGCTGAAGAACGCTTCTTTGTTTTACAGGCTTTGGAATGTCGCGAGTTTCAGACTATGAACAGTGTCGATTGTTATAATCTTCTATAACCGAAGGCCGTTCCGCAGACCGTGGAAATATATGTATATATTTTTTTAAAGATTTTTTTTTGGCTTTTTGCACCTCTATTGGATAGGACAGTGCAGAGACAGGAAACAAGCGGGAGAGAGAGACGGGGAGGGATCGGGAAATGACCCCGGGCCGGAACCGAACCCGGGTCGCCCGGATCCACGGCATGGCGCCCCATCCACCCGAGCCACGACGCCCCCAGACCGTGGAAATATTGCTGGGTCACAGTTTGTCCGTCTTTTTCCCACCAGAGAAACGTAAGCTATAATCACTTGTCCATTTCGATTCAGCTCGAAGGTTTTCGTTGCGGATTAAACTTATCCATTTCTTTCTTCTCGACTGGCAGCTGATAAAAGCTGAAATTAGGTGTTGTCTTTGCCGTGGAGAGACAGTAAGGCACACAGCAATTCACTTTCGGCACGGTCAAAAGCGGTCAGACAAAACAATGCGGCGTTTAACAAAGGCGAAAGTAAACAGTACGGCGGCGCTGACCCCGGGTATCACCCATAATGCATTGCAGTAAACAAGCGATGACGTAGTTATGGGTTCGGGTTATTGAGGATGGACTTGTTCATTTTGCACAGAATGTTTTGTCAGATCAGTATCAAGTATTCGACAGTAATCTGAGCTTTGGTAAAATTTCTGTGACGTACCCTGGAATGGCCGTGTGAGTTTTTTTTTTGAAATATTGTTTTCAAGCCCATTCTGTCCTCTTCTCGCAAGCGCTCCTGATTGCCTTTAATGCTGATGGATGGTGGATTATGTTGCTGTCCTCCATGCTGGTGGAGCTGGACTCTGCCATTAAGCTCTGGCACCTGCTCTCGTTTCTTGGCGTGGTGTGCTCCATCCGGTCGGAGAACACACCCAACGTGCGATGAGAACTCGCAAGGACGGTCACGCTCTGCCGAGCCTTACATAATCTCAGGCTCTTCCTGACAGGAGTGCCAGAACATCCAAACGACCCTGACGGCAAATGTCACCCAACAGACTGAAGCCAGAGCAGCTTGCGGGGTGGGGGTGGGTGGGGGGGACCGGACAGGAGAAGAGATGCACTTTAGATGATGCGTGCGAGTGCGTGTTGCTGATGGGAACAAGGCGTGTCGTGGCTTCCATAAACATGGGTGAATAGGCAAATATCTCCATGGTCGAGAGTGCAAGCTGTTTCCATCACATCATGCATTCTAATGTGTTGTGCTGAAGATCTCGGAAGATTTCAGGTTGCGTGACGATGCGAGTCAGGAAGAAATATATATATTCCCTGCCTCTTCAGGCACCTCTGTCAATAACGTTATCGAGCTAAACGCGTCCAGACAGATGACGACGACGGGGACCGCGTTACTGGTGGTCGCACACACTCGAAGGTGCCAATACTGTGCATTAGTCTGTCGGATCCCTTCTGATCTCTAAATAATTCAAGCTGCGAGTAATAGCACCAGCACTTGCACTTTTCCCAAGCAGGCTGAAAAATGGGCCGAGCAGGTCAAGCTAAAGGAAGCGCATCGCTGAAAGCCTGCTAACACACACTGACAGCTTTTGTGTTCGTATGGAGGTGTCACAGTGAAAGTACTGTGTCTCTTGATGAATTATTTCACTAAATTTCAGTTGACTTTTCCAGCACTGACTGCTTATTGTCAGAGTTGCTCACTGAAATATTGTTTGTATTTAATTTTCTTAACTTTTTTAAATTAATAATAAATGCAGGGTTTTTTCTAGAAAAATTTAGTATGAGGGCGCTCACCATGGCGAGGGAGCGAAGCGGGGGGGGGATGGTACCGGTTGTCCGTCCCCCCCTCCGCCGTGCGAAGCCTTTGAAAAATTGAGGCTACAATGGGACGTTCTGAGGCTATCTGAGAGGGAAATTGTAACAAATTGTCTGTCAACATTGAAAAAGAAAGAAGTAATCATCTTCTGCCCCGGACAGTCTTCGGCTTTCTTCCGTTTCGTGCCGCGGGATGACATCTTTAAATGCCCAAGTGTCAACAAAAACAACTCGCGAACTACTTCTGTCAAAAGCTCCCGCGCCGGTGGGTGAAAGGTCATTCAGTCTCGAGAAATCTCGCTCTACAAGTCAGCTGACCTTGTATGTAACCCATGTCAAATCTCGCGAGAGCAGCCGCGACAAGTCAACAACTAAACAACATGGCGCCTCAGTCTGGAAAACGCCAATTCGGGTCGTTTTTGCACCGTCTGGTGGTGTATCTACTATGATTGGAATATTTTTGGAGTAATTATAACGCATTTGATGATCAGACACATTGTCACGTGGTGTTGCTGGGATGTTTTCACGAAGAAAAGATCGTTTTGAGAAAGATTGCATGTTGTGCAGTAGCATATAAGGCCCTGTCCACATGGCAACGGATTCAGGTGAATCTGATAAAATTGTTTATCGTTTAGGCCTGGCGTCCACACGGCACCGGCGTTTTGGGTGCCCCAAAACGAAATCTTTTGAGAACGGGTTCCAGAGTGGAAAAATCTGGCAACGGCGCCGTTGCGAAGTCGTCTGGATGAGTAGAACGGATTTGTTTACGATGACGTCACAACCACATGACTGTCAGTGCTTCACGCCGGGTAGAAGTGTAACGAACTTGATGCGAGTTCGTTTTGTGCTTACAAAATATTTTCACTGTGAATATTTATTGTGTAATGGTGCAAAGTGAGAGAGAGAGTGAGTGAGTGAGAGAATAGCCCTTAGGGCAGAGTCTTTAGTCCAAACACTGCGGAAGCAGTACCAAACCGTGCACCGCCTGTGCGCTTTCCAAAAACAAAAACAATCCTGCCAGCAAAAATAGGGGGAAAAAAAAGGAGCGATCTCACCTCTTCAGATGTTGGTTTAAGTCCGACAATACATTCCTCAAAAAGGGCGTAGAAGAACAAAGTAATCCATCAACGTGTAGCATTCAATTTATTCCGGACCATTAAAGAATTCTGGAGGATCTCAGAATGTTGGTGTACCGGCTTCCATCTACCCCCATTCATTCCTCTTTCCGCGTCTTTCGTTTTACGCTACTGATTAATAATCAAAACTTTGTGGCTGATGCTACAGAAGAAGGGGTTTATGCGCATGCGTCTACTTCTATTGTTCTGATGTCTCCGATGAGACCGTCTTACAGCGCACGTAGAGGCGTGGCATGTGTATTACATCGTTTTTAGCAAGCGCTGCGTTGCCACATGAACCTGAAATTTTACTGATCCGTTGCCCATGTGGACGCGATATTTAAAAAAAAAAATAAAAATCTCGTTGCCGTTGTCATGTGGATCTAGCCTAAGTGTGACTTGGGGTTCAATTGGCATTTCGGTAAGGGGGTGCACGCCGAGAGTAAGAGGGCGCAGCGCCCCTGTTCCCCAGTTTAGACGAAAGCCTGATAAATGTATACAAAAAGTCAGACTGACGCTAGTCAAGTCATTTAAAGAAAATTTTGAGTCCTAGAACAAAACCCCAACCGCACCATTTGACGCTGGCTGTTGCTGCCTTTATGTGAAAGTGTCTCTGCTGCTGTGTTGGACTAACATTACTGCTCGACTGCCTCGTTATAGTTAATAGTTAATAAAAAGCTTGTTCATCACTCAGCAAGCCCCGCCCACTATCAACAGGGCAAATAACAAGAGAGGGTTAACACAAGCTAGTTCATCGGTCAGTAAGCCCCGCTATCAACAGAGCAAAGAACGTAGTGTCACTTACTTCTCTGGGTGGAGTCTTACCAAATGACGATTGAAGGTCGAGGTCGTCCCTGTCGTCTCCTCGATAGTTCTTCTACATATGGAACACAGCAGTGCATTATTATTATTATTATTATTTTTTCCCTCTGCACGAGAAGTCTGTATAAGCAAAGTGGACAGTCCTAGGGGCTTCTCTCCAGGCATTTAAAGCTCATAGGCAAAGGCTTTCAATTTATGCACATTTGAAACTTTTTATATGTTAAACCCTCTGTAACTTTCTTCTGGTCCCAAGAAGTATTGTTAATAAGTAATAATTAAAATTAAAGCCGCAAGCGGCCTCGACGGGCCCTCGCGCCAGCGGCCAAGGGGGGCGGGGGCATGCGTCCCCGCGAAATACCTTCCACAGCTTCTTCGGCAAGAGACATTACTCCCACAATGGCGAAAAAGCACAGAATTGGACACAGAGTACACGGTGCGCTGAGATGTTGTCATGGACAGAACATTTTATGCCATGGCTTCCCAACCAAATTAATGTATTTACCTCATCAGTCACCAAGCTATAGCTACATAGGATTGTCTTCTGTTAGACATCTATTAGTCTGTATGTAACGCTACAACACCTGCTCCCGACTGCCTACCCATCCCCCACAAGTCATGTGTGTTTAAGGCAACCAAAACAACATACTCCTGGTGCCTCATGATTGTAAACACCTCGCCTGCAACTGCTACAGCGCAATGAGCGCCCCCAGTGGTGAAAGTTCACCAAATTTGGTCTACATGTCAAGGGACCTATGAAGAGTTGTTGTGTCAAGTTTGATCAAGTTTGACCAATCAGAAGCCGAGATATAAATTGTTGCCTGAAAACAGCGCCCCCAGTGGCAAAAGTTCACAAAATTTGGGAGATATGTCAGGTGACCTGTTAAGAGTGTGCGTATCAAGTTTGATCAAGATTGAGGAAATAGAAGATGAGATATTGATTTTTGAAGAATAAATGTTTTGGTTTTTCCCATGTCAGTAGGTGGCGCTATGCTGTACATGAGCGATTATGAGTTGGAAAAATAAGTGTCTACACCAGCAACGTACTAGCACAAGGTAGTGGTGTGAAGGAAAAGCATTATGGAATTATTTACCAAAAACCCGTTTTGGAGCAAATGCGTCGGCCAAAAACAGCGCCCCACATGGACGAAAATTCCCAAAATGTGGTATACATGACATGGGAGGTAGTAAGAGGGTGGCCGTGAAGTTTGACCAAATTTGAGGAAAGATTGGATTTTTTGCCCAAAAATAGCGCCCCCAGTGGCGAAATATCACAGAAATTGGGTAGCATGTCAGAAGCCCAATGAGTGATTTGCGTGTGAAGTATGAGCAGTTTTGAGCAATTAGAAGATTTGTTATGAATTTTTAAGCATGTAAAATTTTGCATTGAAAATTGATTGACGTATAACTTCTGAACGGCTTATCCTACGTGAAAGTTATTTAGGAACTTTTGTCAGCCATGTCTTTAGATGATGTCTATCAATTTTGGTGACATTCCTATGAACGGCCTAGGAGTTGCGCCGTCTTCGTGGCCATGCATTTCGCACAAAAGTGAAATTACCTCACTTCCTGTTGGGCGTGGCTAATGCATTGGCATTACATTTTTGTCCGGCTTAGTGAGATACATATGCGTACCAAATGGCATGCCACTACTACAAACTACATGGCACCCAGGCACCTTTATGCGGGAGGCCAAAATCACAACGACTTAGGGGGCGCTAAAGAGGCCTTGAGGCCCGCCTGGATCTGGGCTTCTGGTTCTCAGTAGCGGTGGCAGTCTAAGAAAAAGGAGCCAAATCTCGTGCGTAGTCGACCATGGCAAGCGCCCCAATAAGGGTCTTGTAAAGAGTTTGCTTGCCAAGATTGACAAATCAGAAGCTGCAATATCTTTTTTGCCATAACCAGCACCCCCAGGGGCGAAATTGTACAAAATTTGGCGTATATGTCAGGTGAGCTATGAAGAGTTTGGGTATGAAGTTTGATGACAATTGAGTAAATAGAAGATGAGATATAGATTTTTGAAGAATAAATTTTTTGGTTTTTCCCATGTCAGTAGGTGGCGCTATGCTGTACATGAGCGATTATGAGTTGGAAAAATAAGTGTCTACAACAGCAACGTACTATCACAAGGTAGTGGTGTGAAGGGAAAGGATTATGGAATTATTTACCAAAAACCCGTTTTGGAGCAATTGCGTCGGCTAAAAACAGCGCCCCCCATGGACGAAAATTCCCAAAATGTGGTATACATGACATGGGAGGTAGTAAGAGGGCGGCCGTGAAGTTTGACCAAATTTGAGGAAAGATTGGATTTTTTGCCCAAAAATAGCGCCCCCAGTGGCGAAATATCACAGAAATTGGCTAACATGTCAGAAGCCCAATGAGTGATTTGCGTGTGAAGTATGAGCAGTTTTGAGCAATCAGAAGATTTGTTATGAATTTTTAAGCATGTAAAATTTTGCATCGAAAATTGATTGACGTATAACTTCTGAACGGTTTATCCTACGTGAAAGGTATTTAGTAACTTTTGTCAGCCATGTCTGTAGATGAAGTGTATCAATTTTGGTGACATTCCTATGAACGGTCTAGGAGGAGTTGCGCCGTCTTCGTGGCCATGCATTTCGCACAAAAGTGAAATTACCTCACTTCCTGTTGGGCGTGGCTAATGCATTGGCATTACATTTTTGTCCGGCTTAGTGAGATACATATGCGTACCAAATGGCATGCCACTACTACAAACTACACGGCACCCAGGCACCTTAATGCGGGAGGCCAAAATCACAACGACTTAGGGGGCGCTATAGAGGCCCTGAGCCCCGGCCAAGTTTGGGCTTTTGGTTCTGAGTAGCGGTGGCAATTCTCGGAACTGGTGCCAAATTTGGTGCGTTTTCGCCCATGGCAAGCACCCCGAAAATGGCCCAACAGCGGAGAAAAATAAAGAAGAAGAAGAAGACGGAAGAATAATAATAGTGAACTCTTACAAGAACAATAGGGCCTTCGCCCTATAGGGCTCGGGCCCTAATAAGCTGGCGAGGATTGCGGTGAATTTCTGTTCGGCGATTTTCGTGACCACTCAGCGCGTGATGGCATTCATGGCAAACAAACCGCTTGAGTTGAGTCCACTTCCGTTTACTTGCATTGCCGTTCAGCTTGAGTGCAGACGTGCGTTCGGGAATTTCCAAAGAAACCCCCAGGCCTTGTTGTTGTGCAGTGAACTGTGACAGCGGGACCGGTTCAGGAAGAAGTTTTTACCTTTTTCCGAGAGAGGCAGAGAGAGCAGGTTGTGCGTGTGAAGCGACAGGGTTGGCAGCCGGGTAAATACGCCACTCTGTGCTCTGATCACTTTTTGAAGAATCCCCATGTGTTGGAGAGTTTAGGTGTCAGTGTCGGACAGAGAAGCTCAAACCTGACGCTGTTCTGACAAAATTCGAACACAAAGTCAAGCAGTCAAAGAAGAAACGGAGCAGCAACGCTCAAGCTAAAAGGAGAAGATTGGAGGTGAACATTTTAACCTTTGCTTGCAATTGACAAGTCAAGAATCCTGAGGGATCCTGTACAATCACTGTGGAAATGAGACAAAGGGATAGTTCCTCACTTAGAGTCGGCTATAAATAGTATAATACTTGTATTACTATTAGTGATATATTAGCAATGTAAATGAATCCACGTTATATTATAGGGATTGCGTGCGCGCCCGCCTGTGTGGTTTAATTATTCTTCAAAAGGGCTCTTATTTAGTATTACGATGAAAGTAGGAATTTATCATAACTACCAGGATAAATCGTTTGGGCGCGAGTCTTGTCGAGGTCCGGGGTCACCGCGATCAGAGTCGGCCGAGTCGCTGTCCGATTCCGAGGCCGCGCGGTCAAACCAGTGAGCCACATTCACAGATTGCTTCGCAACGGCCAGAGGTTCATACATATATGGTTTCACCTCTCGATATTCAGTGTGGAGAGTTCCTACTTCAAAATTGCTATCAGACATTTTACACAACCTCTCACGACCAGTCTGTACACGCGTGCTCGGTTCGCAAGTGTAAACAGAGCTGCTCCTGGTCTGTTTGGCTTAAATGACGTCACGACGACGGTCCCCTGGCGGTGAAAGTGCGCGTAAGTGAGATGTAAACAAACCTTCGGAAATTGGGCAAACCAGTATATTTTAATCGTTTTATTCAATTTTAGGGTGCAAATTAGACACCAGGAAGATTGAATTCACTTTTTGGGTCGTTCTTCTAGACAATAAAGTTGATATTCTACGTTCCGCCTCTGACCCTTGCCGATGACCTTTAAGCGCCATTAACATTAGTTTGTTCCTGAACATGATGTATGAACAGGTGAACGTGCATTCTGTCTCTTGCACGAAATTAGTACAATGTAGATATAAATATTGTATGCCAAATTATTATGGCATGTTACAAAAATAATGAATAAAAAAAAAAAAGAGTCCTCGTCTCCAATTTACGAGTCCGAGTCGGACTAGAGTACAACAAGCCTGCGCTACAGTTACTCAGCCGGCACTGTTGGCAAACTTGGAGACACACACATGCCGTGTATCATAAAAGTGTTTCTGTATTGTTTTCACACATTAGTGCCAAGCCACAGTCCAGCCAACTGCTGGATTTTAGGAAGTTTTCCGAAGATCTGGCTTCCCCTTTATCTGTTGTGTGTGACACCTACACGCACGCACTCACTGACCTGACTCGCACTCATTCAACGCTCTCTGGAGTTACGCTGACCGTGAACGTACACGGATATCCCTTTTTGTCCAACAGGAAATGGTTCTTGAACAGGTTCTGTTCAGGATTCTTTGATCCTTGGTGTCCGTTAGTGAAGCAGCCACCAGTTTTGAGCAGAACCTTTGTAATCAGGATGTTCTGAATGGAAGGCGTTGCACAATGGAAGTAAACATTAGCAGCAGGATAACGGAGCGCAGTGATTACCTGCGAGCTTTTGTTCTGTTATTGCAGCTATTTGTTTTCATTCCCTCTTTTTTTTTTTCCCTCTGAAGATGTATCCTTTTCTGTTGAGTTTTCCTTCTTCTGTTGCGTGCTGCTTCTTCTCTGAACTGATGACCTCATGGTTCACACTGGAAAAAACGGCTATATTTCGGTTCCAGCTGGAAAGCAGCTTTTCAGGTTCCGAACCAGTTAATTTTTGGTCGAAGTGCTTTGAACAGTTCAAAATTTGGCGTGCGGACCAGAACAGAACCCGTTCTCTGTTGGTGGAAAATGGGGTATTGGTGATAAGTTCGCTGAAGCTCTTTTTTGAAATCCAAACACATCACCCTTCATGTCAGTATTCACTCCAAAGCCATGTTTTTATCGAGCATGCAAGGCTTCTTCTGATTGGTTGAATGTTGGTAGTCCACGTTACTTGTGTTTTTTATCCCCTGCTGGCCAAAAGGCCCAAAGGGGGATTATGTCGTGGCGATGTCCGTCTGTCCCGGGAAGGGTGCTCACCTTCCGAATCAACTCCCCTCTCAATTTTTGGAGGAATTTCATAGACCTTGGCAGGATTCTTTTTTTTTTTTTTTTTATATGTTGGTAATAGGCATATTGCACTTTCGTTCAGTTGGGTCGCATTTTACCAGAGTTACAGCCCTTAATTAACAAAATTTTATAATTTGACAATTTCCTGAGTGTATTTTCCTTCTGAAATCAACACCTCTCACAATTTTTGGAGGAATTTCACTAAACTTGGCAAGAGGCATTATGTCGGTACTGCAAATATTATTGTCCCCCACCCAAACAAAGTTTGGCGGGGGATATAGAAATGGGGTCTGTCCATCCGGACACGTTTTCGTTTACGGGCCATATCTTTTTTTTTTAAATTTACTGAAGATATCTTCATAAAACTTTGTATACATATCAGGCAACATGTGAACTGGTGCCTTTTTGCTATTTTGGATTTTTGAGTGGGGGGGAAAGTGTGTTTCAAATTTTTACATAGTTTCTAAGAGCAATGTTCGTTTCCGGGGCATATATCCAAAACTTTTCATGATACGGATTTGAAACTCGGTATACAAGGTGATGTCGACGTGCCTTTTCATACTAAGAAATTTGAGGAATTTGAATTTTTCATGTTTCCATGGAGGGTGGCGCGGTGGTGTAGTGGTTAGCGCTGTCACCTCACAGCAAGAAGGTCTGGGTTCGAGCCTCGTGGCCGGCGAGGGCCTTTCTGTGTGGAGTTTGCATGTTCTCCCCGTGTCCGCGTGGGTTTCCTCCGGTTTCCCCCACAGTCCAAAGACATGCAGGTTAGGTTAACTGGTGACTCTAAGTTGACCGTAGGTGTGAATGTGAGTGTGAATGGTTGTCTGTGTCTATGTGTCAGCCCTGTGATGACCTGGCGACTTGTCCAGGGTGTACCCCGCCTTTCGCCCGTAGTCAGCTGGGATAGGCTCCAGCTTGCCTGCGACCCTGTAGAACAGGATAAAGCGGCTAGAGAGAACGAGATGAGATTAGATGTTTCCATGGAAACAATTTCAGACTTGGTCTCTCAGGTTAGTCTTAGGGGTAGGTTTTGTTTCCGGAGCAGAATTTGAAACCTAGGAGTGGTATGGTCTTGAAAGTTGGTATGTGTGTTGATTAAGTAATGTACATGTGCCTTTTGATACTAAGAAATGTGAGATTTTAATTTTTAGCTCAACTGGGCCAAAGGTCTGGTGGGTTTATGCCATGGGCTGCTGAGGTCAGTGTGAAGAGGTAGGGTTGGTTTCCTGCAGCAGAACTTGAAAAAATGTGACACAATATCTTGAAACTTGGTATATAGGGCGGGGGATATAGATGACGGTCTTATTTTGTTCAGTTTGGTTGCATTTTACCAGAGTTGTGGCCTTTGATTCACAGCCTTGTATTTTGGCAATTTCATGAAGACATCGACTCCTCTCAGAATTTTTGGATGAATTTCTCGAAGCTTGGCAACAAGCCTTGTTATATGATGGTAATGCGCAGATTGCGATTTAATTTCGTTTGTGAAAATTTTCCCAGAGTTTTGACCCTTGATTAAATAACTTTGACAATTTCATGAGGGTGTATGTTCTTCTGAAATCAACTCCTTTCACAATTTGTGGAGGAATTTCACCAAACTTGGCAGAAGGCTTCGTTATAGGACCGTTATATGCAGATTGAAGTTTCATTTAATTTGGGCAAATTTTACCAGAGTTATGCCCTTAATTATTAACAAACTTTGGCAATTTCATCAAGGTGTGCTTGCTTTCTGAAATCAACTTCCTTCACAATTATTCTCCCCCGCTGGCCGAAAGGCCCGAAGGGGGATTATGTCGTGGCAGTGTCCGTCCCAGGAAGGAACATGTATGGAATTATGTAGTTAAAAAAAAAAAATGTTTTAGATTCTTCAGAGTAGCCAGCGTTTACCTTTGCACACACTTGAGATTATATTCACCAGCTTCATGAGGTAATCACCTGGAATGCTGATATGTGAACACGTGCCTTGTCAAAAGTTAATTACAGCAATTTCTTGCCGCCTTAAAGGTCATAGGCAAGGGTCGGAGGCGGAACGTAGAATATCAACTTTATTGTCTAGAAGAACGACCCAAAAAGTGAATTCAATCTTCCTGGTGTCTAATTTGCACCCTAAAATTGAATAAAACCGTTAAAATATACTGGTTTGCGCAAGTTCCGAAGGTTTGTTTACATCTCACTTGCACGCACTTTCACCGCCAGGGTACCGTCGTCGTGACGTCATTTAAGCCAAACAGACCGGAAGCAGCTCTGTGTTTACTTGCGAACCGAGCACACGTGTACGGACTTTGGTCGTGAGAGGTTGTGTAAAAAGTCTGATAGCGATTTTGAAGTCGGAACTCTCCAAATTGAATATCGAGAGGTGAAACCATGTATGTATGAACCTTTGGCCATTGCGAAGCAATCGGTGAATGTGGCTCACTGGTTTGACCGTGCGGCCTCGGAATCGGACAGCGACTCGGCCGACTCTGATCGCGGTGACCCCGGACTTCGACAAGACTCGTGCCCAAACGATTTATCCTGATAGTTATGATAAATTCCTACTTTCGTCGTAATACTAAATAAGAGCCCTTTTGAAGAATAATTAAACCACACATGGGTGCGCACGCAATCCCTATAATATAACGTGGATTCATTTATATTGCTAATATAATATATTGTTAATAGTAATACAAGTATTATACTATTTATAGCCGACTCTAAGCGAGGAAATATCCCTTTGTCTCATTTCCACAATGATTGTACAGGATCCCTCAGGATTCTTAACTTGTCAATTGCAAGCAAAAGTAAGTGTTTACCTCCAATCTTCTCCTTTTAGCTTGAGCGTTACTGCTCCGTTTCTTCTTTGACTGCTTGACTTTGTTTCACGCGCACAATCCACTGTCTCCGCCTCGTCTCCTCTTCCGGAAAAAAACAACCCTCTGGCTTCATGCGCACAATCCACTCTCTCCGCCTCTTCTCCTTTCTCGGAAAAAGGTAAAAACTTCTTCCTGAACCGGTCCCGTTGTTACAGTTCACTGCACAACAATAAGGCCTGCGGTTTTTCTTTGGAAATTCCCGAACGCACGTCTGCACTCAAGCCGAACGGCAATGCAAGTAAATGGAAGTGGACTCGACTCATGCGGTTTGTTTGGCTTAAATGAAGTCACGCGCCGAGTGGTCACGAAAATCGCCAAACAGAAATTCGCCGCGATCTGCGCTAACTTATTTTAATTATTACTTATTAACAAGACTTCTTGGGACCAGAAGAAAATTACACTGGGTTTTTTTAACATATAAAGTTTCAAATGTGCATAAAATGAAAACCGTTGCCTATGAGCTTTAATGTGTTTGATATTAAATAGTAAATAATAATACAGTAAATAGCCCTATTCCACAACTGTAGTAATCTATATTATGTCAAGAACTGCTCAAGTAAGTAGACACGCGACATCCATTAAGACATGAAGTGACTTTTAATTATTAAAAATAAAGAGAAAAAAACCCCATTGAATTTGGAGGTGTCCAAACTTTTGACTAGTACTGTATGTACAGTGATGTGGTAGCACAGTGATGGAACTAATCATGTTGTAACACGACAAAGAACTTGCGGGTTGAAAACACCACTCGCACTGCAGCAGTAGAACAGTATGATCCAAGTTCCAAAACTACGGACAATCCAAGCTGCTTTCTGTGATCTTGTGATTGAATAACACCGTGCTTGTGCGCTACAGTCCGACATTTCAACCACTTCACGATCACGTCCATGTGTTCAGCATCGACTCTTTACGACAGATTTTAAGTTGTTAACAGGAGTGATTTTCTCGTTGTTGATTTAACGGTAGCCATTATGAAAACACTGAGGCCATCCTTAAAAAAAATATCCGTTTCCTGTCCATCGGGTGAGCAAAAACATTTCAGTCGGGAGGGAGGGATTTTTTTTTTTTTTAAATATGGATGGATAAGAAATCGCAATGCTGTGTTTGCTTTTTCTTTCAGTACTTTATTACAAAAGCAGACACACTTAATAAAATATGACAGTTAAATCAACTGAAACTTGTACAAAATCTTTAAGTTAGCATTTTAAATGCTGACTGCAACATTTGCAAAACTTTTACAAAGGTACTTAAAATGTCCGACACACGGACTTTTTGTAGTTCTAAATCGAGCGTTAGGCCTAGTTCGGATGAAATTACACTATTAAAATGATCACTGAATGATTTGTTTTTCTGAATCTTTACTATTTTGTTGTTCGCTAGAATACCATTTTGCGATTTCACACTTAAGCAAATGTTTGAAAACTCCGGATCTCCTTCCTTCATGGTGGCTGACATTTTTTTGTGCCGCACGGCGCATGCGCAGAGCTGATTCAGTTCTATATTCTGCGCGGAATGCAGGGCTTTCCACAAGCGCCGGCTGCCGGCCATACAGCCGACTACACAATTAAGTCCAGCCGGCTACTTTAATGACTATTATTTTTGTATCCCACAGGCTCTAAATATTAATTTTTGATTTTAATAAAATTAAATGTTTATCTAACGGACTGACATTAATGTCAAACTGAACCGCACTCATTTAAGTTGTGATTTGCGCTGTTTGTACCGATAATAAGCACAAATTCCCCGACGACTTCGCTGATTGGGGGGGAGTAACTCATCCGCGGCCCCGACATGCGGTGTGTGCGCACGCACTCGGCGGAGGCAGTAGTGTGTCGGGGCCGTCGGAGGGGACAGAAGCAGAGATGACGCTCATTTTGTCTCCGGTAAACCAGTCTTCTCTCGTTCAATTACGTGCTGGCAGCAAAAGACACCGTTGGTTGTAAATGAACCCAAACTGAGTGGTTGGAGTGTATTTTCATACACAAATGGAGAAATGTTCGCTGAGTGTGTAATTGTGTAGCCACCACTGCAGACCATCGTCGTTGTTAATTCATAGCATGCTCAGCTGCGTGAATGTGTCATGCACCGAAAATAAGAGATTTACAAGCCAGGAACGCCTCATGATGCAATACGCAAGAAAAGAAAGATGATTTACTGCCATTTTACTTTGTATTTGAGTAAAGTGAATAAATAAATGGTCTGTGGAAAATACATTTAATCCTGGGAACTGCGTGCACAGGAGTTTATTTTTTGTTTACTCCCCCGGCTGGCTACTTATTTATCATGGCTGGGAATGCGGAAATGTCAAGTTCGATTTTAGATTTACAAACCCGAAAAAAATGTCAAAAAAACGGTGTTAAAAAAAAAATTTCAACCGCACAAACGGCACTCACCCGGCCGGTGGACCGGAAACAGAACATTTTTTAATAATGGCCTGATGGCAGAAACCTTTGAATCAAGCACAACACTGATACGATGTTTTATTAGTTTGATAATGAAATCGTGAAATTATCCGCACTGAGTTTAAAATGACCGTCTGTCCAGTGGGATTGAGAGCAAGCGGATTGTTCATAATGCACAAGAACTCGGACAAAAGAGAGGAAAAAAATCGTGGTAGATGGACAGGAGTTAAAAAAAAAAAACAATCCAGAATCGGTTGTGTACTGATTTCACGTTACGGCTCCCAACAAAAGGATTTCGCAACGTTTTGGTTCAGTTCCAGATGTTCCCGCTTGCGCTGCTGCAGGTGCCAGTTGTGCTTGGTGTGTAGTGATGCGTGGTGTAGTCCTGCTTGAGTTAAAAACAAACAAACAAGACTTTGTACAGGAAGTGACAGCTTGCAAGCTGTGAATGTTGCATTACCGTAAGGGCTGGAAACCCGAACGAATGACGGAGGATTTCTGAAAAGGGAGAAAAAGTTGCAGCCAACATGAGTTTCCTCAAGTCGTACTTTTTTTTTTTTTAAAAGACGTTTATACAAAATTTGAATTCGGTGCAGTATGACATGGTGGTTTCTCAAGACGCTGCGTTTACAATGCTGCAGAAATGAGCACGAGTTGAAGCTAATGCCCTTTAAAATGTAATGAACTGAAACAGGGCTAATTAAACATTAGCTCTCTCTGATCAATAGTTGTGGGGGGGGAAGAGAGTGAGAGTACCTTTTTATTAGCACTTGTGAAAACCACAAGCTTAAAGGTCCCATGGCATGAAATTTTCACTTTCTGAGGTTTTTTAACGTTAAAATGAGTTCCTCTGACCTTCTTAAGTCACCCCAGTGGCTAGAAATTTCATAATGTGTAAACCAAACTATGCCCAACATTTGAGAATGGTGCGTCAAAACGGCGCGTTGATAAGCTCTTCCCTTTACTACGTCAGCAAGGGAGATGATCCCCACGCCCCCCCCCCTCTGGATTCCCACCCACTGTATGGATTGCCCGCCCAGTTGTAGTGAGGAGACCATAGAGGACACAACAACATGGCATCACCTAAGAGAGCAAAACATGGAAGTTGCGCTGTACATGGATGTGACAACACAGAAAAGAGTCTGTATTTACTGCCGACGGGAGAGCCCCTGAAGACGCAGTGGCTTAATTTTATTTACTTCAATAATACGCCGTCGAGTCTACCTAAGACGGTGTATGTTTGTCGGAAGCATTTTCCTGAGGAATGTTTCCACAACTTGGGACAGTACAGGGCAGGTTTTGCACATCAACGGTCACTGAAGCCTGGGTCCGTACCAAGCGTCCCTGCCGCATCAGCCACAAACACCGAACAAGTAAGTGTATAACTGTTAAGTCGTTTTGCCGTGTTTTAGAATCGGTGCGTTAGCCTAGCAATGGCTACATTAGCTGTGCAGCTAACCGCTTCTTGCAGTTAGCCAGGTACTCTGCGCTACAAAACCAAAGAGCATGCAGCATGCTCTGTTAAACTGAGTTTAGTCTGGAAATTGACTGTAACTTATGAGCTTATGTTTGACTATTGCTCCGCAATGCATGTCTTCTGTTGGATAAGCGATATGTTGCTGTAGCTGCTGCTTGTATCCTCTTTGGTTATGGAGTGTGTTTTCAAGCCTAGGGTATTATACGTTTGTAAACTACCACTCCGAACACACTCTCTGTTCTCTGTGTCACGTTGAGTTTATGAAAGGAGTCCGAGGGAGAACGGGGTTTTGTCTTAGCAGTGTCTAGGCGCTGATAGCAGTGAGTGTGTGCGCACAGCTTGGTCAAGCCCCTCCCTCTCCCCCATGGCCAGCCCCCACCCTCTACCCTTCCCCGCCTCCTGCTTCTCATTAGCAAAACGACGCACTGGGAAAAGTGCTGAAATGGGGTTTTCTCCCAGGAGGCTATATTTACGTGCCGAGGGTTCATTTCGAGAAAGGCTGCGGATATAACATCCGGAAGCCTCCACGAGCCTGTTTAAAGCATCAACAAACCACCATGCCATGGGACCTTTAAAGGTGTGTTTTAAAACCGCTTTTGTTTCAAACTCGAGAGGAAATTGCTTTTGCAGAGGAGGGAGTGTGAGCTTCATTACAACCGGATTTACATACGATCTCAGAACGCAAACCGTGACTTGTTGAGCTGACAGTCGACGGCAGAGTTCTGGCAATATCAAAATTTTACTGAAGATCAGAGCGCGAACTCTGCCATGGAACTCCTCTACCAATAGAAGGACATCACGCGATGACGCACAAGTCGCAGGACAGCACTGCAGTGGCAATGGCGGCGTGTATAATGTGGAGATTTGAAGAAGAGCAGTTGGTTGAATTGCCGCAGCAGGCAGAACGTCTAATCAGTTCCATCGTGGCAGGACAAAAAGGGATGCGACCTGGAAAGAAATAGAGGATGACTTGCTACATAGCTAATCATGGAATTTCCCCACGTGACACACGGTCAGCCTTGGGGTGCGCTTGCTCAGCTGATGGAACTCGTACCAGGCTTGTAGTACTCGAGTCCGACTTGTGACTCGACTTGGACTTCAGCACTGATGACTCGGACTCTTGCATTAACCGCGTTCGGACTCGTAAATTGGAGACAAGGACTTTTTTTTTTTTTTTTATGTTTTGTAACATCCTATAATAATTTGCCATGATATTTGTATCTACATAAATTTTTGTACTTATTTCGTGCAAGAGTGTCACACCTGCATGCCTTGGCACGTGCATCAGCTAGACTCTTGGGCGCCATCCGGACAGCGCACACGCCGTAAACAACTCGCACCTGCACAGGATTAAGGCGCAATCAGCACGCCGAAATAATAACTGTGAAAACGCACTTACTTTGCAAAGTATTGAGTTGCATTGCTGACACATTACCAAGCCTTGTTTGGTTTCCTGATCCCTGGTTTCCTGTTTCTCGTCTTTGATTCTGTCCAGTCTACGATAGTCTGTTTGTGCCTTGCTCAACCTATTGCCTGTTTCAGCATTTTACAATTTTGCCTGCCGTTCTGGATTGTTCACCTGTCTTAATAAACACCTTCTGTACTTGCATCCGTCTCCCAACCATCTCTGACGGAATACTTCGCACTCCCTGACAAAGAGAACGCACATTCTCCTGTTCATACGTCATGTTCAGGAACAAACTAATGTTAATGGTGCTGAAACAGCCACCGTCAAATGGTGCGGGCCGAGTCTTGTTCTCTGACTTGACTCGACTCAATTTTTTTTTTTTTTTTAAATGACTTGGACTTGAACACTGGGGACTCGAGACTGGACTCTGACTCGAGGTTTAGTGACTCGATTACAACACTAAAGGCCTCTGCATGCTCTTGCGACAAGGCTTTCGCAGACAGCTTTTCGCAGACAGTTGTAATTTATCGTTGAGCGGGGAGTAATAGGCGTGCGCGATGTTATTCACCGCTACAACGCAAGGGGGCGCGAAGTCGCGAAATGGCTAGGAGTAGTTGGTGGGTGTGGTTAGTGGAGTGTTTATCCTCTGGTTACTTTTAATGACTAGAACTGGAGTCGTATAGATGTACGTACTTCCTCACTTCCTCGATCAACCGCTCTTCGTGCTGCTCCATCTTCGCTCGTGTTTTTAAAAATGGCGGTCGTGAAAACAAACCAAACCGGGAAAGTAGGGAAGCGGAAGTGCGTGTACAGCGGATGTAGAGTGGACCAATCAGAGCCCTCTTGTCTGCGAGGCTTCTGCGGTGGTCACAATTTTTGGGAGGTGCGCGCAGAGCGTCTGCGAAGGTGGGGGGGCTATGCAGACGCTATCTGCGACACCGTCTGCGAGGACTGCGTTGTCAGCATAAATTGGCCTTAACTCGTACGTCCAAGAAGCGCAGGAAGTCCTTTCTGATTCGTATGGTCTTGACGGCCTGCTGCCTGTCCATAATGAAGGTTGCTGGGTTTTGCATGAAAGTGCAAGTCTCCAGCAGACCTGTGTTAGATTCATTCTCCAAGATGACGGGGGTTGAAATTAGGCATGTACCGACGGACATGGGCAAGTCATTCTCATACTCGGGCGACAATAAAATTATCACTAGTTGTCCGTCGGACAACTGTGTTTGAATGTCTGTTTTACCAAGAAAAATTAAGTTGTGATTCCTAACAGAACGAAAACTTGTATTTTTCCCATCTTCTCTTTCGTTCGTCCTTGACTTTGGTTCGTTGCGGTAGTTGACGCTTCCATTCGCGAGATGGCGCTACATGATATGATTATTCACACGAGGCGCCACGGTCACGTAGGCTAGAACGAACGAAGCGTCTTTTTGGACTGATTTTTCATTCTGATTTGATCAGTTACACTTGACCATGATGTTTTCTGACTGTTTAACGTGTTTAATTGAAGATACTAGTAGTTATATGTAGTTGTTTTACTGTTCATCATGATGAAATAAACACCAAACACACATGAGTGTTATAACTTTCTTTCTATCAATCAGTAATCAAACAATGGCAAAACAAGTTGAAATATTTTATTGCATACTCTATAATATACATCCAGATTGCTTTTTATGCAAATTACTTACCCAGTCAACCTGCAGAAAAGTAGGGTAACTGATACATGCATGCGGGAAGTAAATTTTTGGGGTTGGTTGCCCTGAGGGCAAGTACATTCAAAAGTTAATTTCGACCCCTGGATGCTGAGTAAAACTAACCAGCTAATACGTGTGTTTTTTTTCATCTCATCTCATCATCTCTAGCTGCTTTATCCTGTTCTACAGGGTCGCAGGCAAGCTGGAGCCTATCCCAGCTGACTACGGGCGAAAGGCGGGGTACACCCTGGACAAGTCGCCAGGTCATCACAGGGCTGACACATAGACACAGACAACCATTCACACTCACATTCACACCTACGGTCAATTTAGAGTCACCAGTTAACCTAACCTGCATGTCTTTGGACTGTGGGGGAAACCGGAGCACCCGGAGGAAACCCACGCGGACACGGGGAGAACATGCAAACTCTGCACAGAAAGGCCCTCGCCGGCCACGGGGCTCGAACCCGGACCTTCTTGCTGTGAGGCGACAGCGCTACCCACTACACCACCGTGCCACCCTGTGTGTGTTTTATTTATTTATTTTATTTTTTTGGAAGCAAAGGGTTCCTACACCAAATCTTGGTTTTGCTTAGTTTATCATGGCTTACTGCTTTTAATAGGTTTTATATCGAAACATTTAATTGAATTCTTTTTGATGGTATCTTAAAAAAAAAAAAATGTTCTACAGTACATCTTTGAATCTGCGGGGTTTTTTTTTTTGCCCAATACTGTGTATTTGACTATACTTCTCTTCATATGTTAATCCTCCTTTCTGAGCGAGCACGTTCCACACGCCGTCCCTTCATGTGTTTTGTGCAGCTCACTTGAACTCCTTTACAGTGGTCTTTACCCAGCAGCACATCTGTATATGTAGATAAGACGAGCTGAGTTATCTGGTGTGATTCAGTAAGCCAAGTCTCTCGCAGTGCTCTGCTGTCCAAGTGCTTTTAGGTACGTTCTGACGATGCTGGACTCGGAGAGCTGGTTTTGGGGCTCCACCATCGGCCCTTACATGGTGTTTAACGAGCAGCGTTTCTAAATCGGTCCTGCCTTTGGTCGAGCGCCTGAGCTTGATCCGGAGCAGACCTGACAACTGTAAACGCTCACCCTCAGCAGGCCCATCTCCCCGCAGCTTTCATCGCCTTCTTCAATTGAGTGCATTCTGATTGCTGTCTTTCTTTCTTTCTTTTTCTTTCTTCTCTCCTCTTTCTTTCTCTTCTCTCCTTTCTTTCTCTTTCTCCTTTCTCTTTCTTTTCTCTCTTCTCTTTCTCTTTCTTCTCTCCTTTCTTTTCTCTTTCTCCTTTCTTTCTCTTTCTCCTTTCTTTCTTTTCTCCTTTCTCTTTCTTTTCTCTCTTCTCTTTCTCTTTCTTCTCTCCTTTCTCTTCTTTCTCCTTTCTTTTCTCTTTCTCCTTTCTTTCTCTTCTCTTTCTCCTTTCTTTCTCTTCTCTTTCTCCTTTCTTTCTCTTCTCTTTCTCCTTTCTTTCTTTCTTTTCTCTCTCTCCTTTCTTTCTTTCTTTTCTCTCTCTCTTTCTTTCTTTTCTTTCTCTCTCTCTCTCTCTCTCTCTATGTAGTGTGGTGGCGATGAGAAAAGAGTGGACAGCAGGACCATTTACATCGGACATCGCACATGTCCGGCTACTGAGGCCTTCATCCCTCCTAAATTCTGTGACAACAGGATAGTGTCTTCCAAGGTATGTGAGTTCCAGTGGGAGGTTATTTTTCATATATATAATATGAAATTATTTTATTTTATTTTTGTCCCTAATAGTGCAGGTGTATTTCAATGACTGTGGACGCTGTGGTATTGTGTGGTGTAATCAGTTTAGATTTTAATTTATAGGCTTTAAAATAATGACAGACTTGAGTTCCTTGCAAGCTCTGTCTGTTTGTAATGATCAAGTGTTGTTTACTGCCATGGCAACGCAGAGAGAGAGGGAGAGAGACACACACGCACACTTCCTCGCCTCCCCACTGTTTGACCACCTGTTTCTTTTAGGTGAAGAGGCGGCCCCAGAAGTACGCTCCACAAATGCACCCACCCTCTTTCACATCCTCTCAAATCATCTGTCCTGCCTCGCGCTCACTCGCCATGAAATGCCGTGGTGCGAATAAACGTGTTTTCCACCCCACCTTTCTGCCAGTTATTTGCGCGTCGGGCGTACTCGCAAGTAATGAGTGAATGGAGCGAGTGATTTCTCAGTCTCCTACCTGAATCTGATGGGACTTGCGAAATCTCGCTCAGCTGACCGTGGCGTTGCGTGCGCTCGGCCAGAGAGAGATGAGAAATGGGGATTTATAGAGTTCACGACAATCCTGCTGTGGAATCGCGTGATCAAGCCTGTTCTGGTGAGACGGGTGTAAACACGCTTGCGCTACCCCTGCGCCGTGTCTGGCATTCATCATCCCTCTGCACTGTACCTCACCGCTTTCATCCTCACTCGAGGCCTGCCTGCCTTCTATGGCTTTTTTTTTTTTTCCCCTTAATTCTCAGTCCTCGTTTTTAATGTTCTGCCCGTGCTTGAGCTTTCGAGGCAAGGCCCTTCTTGTCTCTTTCCTGTGCTGTCATGGACTTGGCAGCTGCTCTCTGACCTCTATCACTTTTCTTTCCCCCTCTGCCTGCAGTAGCTGTCTCCTGTACATAGGCCTTGAGTATTCCAAACATTTCTTTCATCATGTTCCAGACTCGGTATTAGTTCTGTGCGTCATGCGCCATGCGAACAAGTCATTGTTTGCCCATTTAGGTCACAGCTCAGCTTAGCTTTTCCTCTCCGACAGTCGGAGAAAGAGGAAGAGAGACGAGTCGATTATGCAAATGAGCGAAACACCTGCAGAAATGGCCGTCTGATTTCTAGAGTCCGTCCTCAACTTTCTGAAGCATCCTACGTTCGTTTCTGTTCCACTACCGAAGGCATTTGGATCCTTCTTTTAGCTTTTTGTCAAGCCAGTAGACTCCCACCCACAATGCCGCACTCCTCCTCCTCCTCCGCAGCCGCAGATTTGCAAATTTTCTGTTTAGCTCTGGATGCTCCACAGCTGTGTATTATTTGCTTCTCCATCATGGTGATTTGTGTGATTTTTGGTTTTGTTTCTGCAGTACACAATATGGAACTTCCTGCCAAAGAACCTGTTTGAGCAGTTCAGAAGAATCGCCAATTTTTACTTCCTTATTATATTTTTGGTGCAGGTAAGTGTTTATGCTTGCTTACTGGGTGTGTGTGTGTGTGTGTGAGCACTGTGAGAGATGTGCTTATACAGTGGCTTCCTGCCTGGAGCCTGCTGTCTTTATTCTCCTTGTTGAGCTGATGGTGTTGAGAGATTTCGGGGTGGTAGTAATGTGCTACCGCAGATGTTCATGCCCTTAAAAGTACGTGTCTGTGGATACTTTAGAAGTGCATATCCCGGACCAGTTTCGTGTTTTTTTTTTTTTTTATATGAAAGAATGTTCCTTTACACACTCCTCCAGAAGGATAATTTTCCACAAGGCCATCTGTCTACAGCAGGAAAAAATAAAATAAAACGCGTCTGGAAAAATCCCAAGGGAGTCCGGAGCCAGATTCGTGACGTCACGTGCGGATCCGTCAGCAGGCTGAGGTGGTGTTTACATTAGACCGTATCCGTCTCGTTTTCGTTGCGGATGCACTGTCCGTTCACATTAAAACGCCGGGAAACGACTCCACAGGCGGAACAACTTGAATCCGCCAGGGCCCACGTATTCAACCCAGTTCGTATCTGATCCGGTGCTGTGTAAACATTGAGATACGAGGAAACGCAGTGCTGAGCTCTAGCTGACGTCGTCATTGGACAACATCACTGTGACATCCACCTTCCTGATTTGCTGGCGTTGTTCATGCCATGTTGGTCATGTGACGCGACTGCTGAAAAACGGCGCGGACTTCACTTCCTGCTATTGTTTCCGCCTTGTATCACCTTTTTGTTTTTCATTAAAAAGTATAAAAGTATGAATATAACGCTTTGCTTTGTCGTTCTTAATGTTGTTCATGGTAAGATGCAAATACTGCCCATTGTGTAGTTATGATTGTCTTTAGGCTTGCCATCCTTCCACTTGCAAGTGGTGAGTGACTTGCGCACAGCGGCTCAGTCCCGAATCACTGCTCGTGCGCTTCACTCGCGCGCTCTGTGAGCTGCGCAGGGCCGGAGTGCGCACCCTCCAGAGGGCACTCGCTGTTCAGGGCGGAGTGATTTGGAGTGCAGCCGCTGAGGAGGAAGCGCTGAGCCGCACTGACACATTTCAACTTGCGTGCCGTCTAATTAGTCATGTGATTAGCGTATCCGTGTATTGGCGTTGCTGTGTGCACGCGAATCGTTTTAAAAACGTTAATCTGATGATCCGCTGATACGGTCTAATGTAAACCCCACCTGAGAGCGCTTGCACGGGTTCAGTGCACAGCCTGTGTAGACCACGTTTAGCAGCTAGCGATTTTGCATTGAAATATGGAATTGTCACCTGAGCTTCTAAACCCATGGATTCATACATCAATGCTCATCTATCTGTTACATAAATCATATTTTTTCCTAATTACTATTATGTATTTATATATTTCTTCATTTAGAAGAGTACTGGCTGCTGTAGGAGAAAGATTTCATAAGCTACACGCATGGAATCAGCTAAGCAGGGTTGTATATACATTTAATGTGTTTGACAGGTCCTAAGATCTCAAGCCCTGACACGCATGTCCCTTGATACATGTGAAGTAAGTGTATTATCGCCCAGCGCTTTCGTGTGTGCTAATAAATAACATTATCCATGTACCACACAAGCACAGGAACACCTAATTTAGAGTATAGTCTCTTATTTCTTACCCTGGCAACAGTCGACTTGTGAATCGCTGATTTTCTTGGTCTTTTTCGCGGCTCTGCTTTGGTCCTCTGCTTTTTCCAGGTGCCTTGCACGAAGCGCTCCCGTTTCTCTCTCACTGTCCGGTCTTTTGGAAAACGATGAGTACTAATCCCATCAAGATTGGTGTTGCTACACCCTCCTACGATACATCTGTTAGCCATTTTAATAATTACATGATAACGTTGAAGAAATTTGCAGAAAACCACCAGGTCGTTTTCTCATAAACAAACCAGCGCTGACGTAGGATTCAGAGGGAGGCGTCCCACACGCGACGTCACGAAAATCAATGTTTCCTGGGAAATCTGAATGCCAAGTTTTTTCAGAGGTGGACCAATTTGCCTCAAATGGCTTGATTTCAACTGAATTTTTCTGGTATTGTGCAAGGTAAAAAAATTGCACAAAATGTGACAGATATTTGACCAAAGTTTAATATAAAATAGTAAAATTACATTGATCTCTCGTCGAAATATACCCAAGATGTGCACTTTAAGCTAGTAATATGCAGATGATCTGTGCTACATTTGACAATTATTTGCAGAAGTCGAGATGAATAATAACCGAGGTGAAGTCGAGGTTATTATTCACCGATATTCACTGAACCTGAGGCAGATAATTGTTTTCGTATAAATACACAGGTGACCATTTAAAAAAAAAAACAACTGTATTTAAAAAATGAATAAATAAATATTAGCAAGAGCCTGATGAAGGTTTTGACGTAAAGTGACACTGAAGGGGAGTTCCCAACGTGATGTCCTCAGTTTCAGTTGCAGTGTCCTATGGAATCAATTTTGTGCCAAAATGTTCATACAATACTTTTGAAATATCAAACAAAAA
This sequence comes from Neoarius graeffei, assembly GCF_027579695.1. Lineage (NCBI taxonomy): Eukaryota > Metazoa > Chordata > Actinopteri > Siluriformes > Ariidae > Neoarius > Neoarius graeffei. The sequence continues at coordinate 49,849,030 of NC_083576.1, forward strand.
CGATAAATCAAAATTTAAAAAAAAAAGTAAAAAGTCCATTTTTTTTAGACTGACAAACAAATTATTCGTGTAATCGTGCAAAATATCAGTCTGTTACTCTTCAGAAACCTTTTATTTTTGTTCCGCGTCTTTCTCAGTTTTGTTTGACGTAATTTATTTTGGTTGCGATTCCAGCTTTCTCGTTTGCGCTCCCTGACTTTTTGCTTGCAGTTTTGGCACAAACTTCACGTGTGGGTGGGCTGTCCAGGAACGCATTCCCATTGGCTAACTTGTGTTTGACTGACAGCTACGCTCAGCCATTCCCTACTCGGATTCTGGCGGACTGTTTGACGAGTGACCGATCCGATCCATTGGCGGTGAACAAGGATCGAGTGGACTTCAGTGGCGACTATGATATTGAATTAATTCAAAGTGTAAGTACGGGACAAATGTGCTGTATGTGTTGCAGTAGCACACAAGTCCACTCGATCCATGTTTACCGTCAATGGATCGGTCACTCGTCAAACAGTCCGCCAGAATCCGAGTAGGAAATGGCCGCAACAGCCTCCGGGGGAATCGCTGAGCGTAGCTGTCAGTCAAACACAAGAAGAAACCTTTTATTTGTCACATGCACACTTCAAGCACAGTGAAATTCATCCTCTGCATTTAACCCATCTGAAGCAGTGAACGCGCGCGCGCGCGCACACACTCAGAGCAGTGGGCAGCCACACCAGAGTGCCCAGGGAGCAGTCAGGGGTCAGGTACCTTGCTCAAGGGCACCTCAGCCCAAGGCCGACCCATGTTAACCTAACCTGCATGTCTTTGGATTGTGGGGGAAACCGGAGCACCTGGAGGAAACCCACGCAGACACGGGGAGAACATGCAAACTCCACACAGAAAGGCCCTCGCCGGCCGCTGGGTTCGAACCCGGAACCTTCTTGCTGTGAGGCGACAGTGCTAACCACTACACCACCGTGCCACCTGTGCAAGTAGTTAAGGTAAAAATTTACGTTTATAGCTCTTTCTGGAGTGTTCAACTTGAGGACTATCGTGTTTGATGCTCCAACAATAGTCAGCCATCATATGTACATCCCATCTACCCTGATAACGTTCTTCCATAACCTTCAAATAGTCTTACGCTACGTTCACACTGCAAGGCTTAATGCTCAATTCCGATTTTTTTGTGAAATCCGATTTTTTTGTGAGGTCGTTCACATTAACAAATATATGCGACTTGTATGTGATCCTCAGTATGAACGAAAAGCGACCTAAAAGTGTTCCGCATGCGCATTGCAGGATACGATGACGTCACACGCAGTGAGCATGGCCAGTGTTTACAGAAGTAAAACCGCCCGGTTGCGGTATGACCCATCCAATCTAGCTTGAATAGCTGCATCCCCCCAAATGGAAATCGGCTCCCTAACCTCTGCGTCCTTCCATTGAGAAGATTCAGAACCTTCACAGCCCGAAGCGTCCCTCGCATTGATGTCATGCGCAGGGGCGCAGATACGTTTTTTGAACTGTGAGGGACAAAAAACTGGGGGGGACAAAGCTGCCAGCAAACCAACCCCAACCCCGATATGCCTGTCAAACTTGTTAGTAACCATAGCAACCAAGCTCGAGCTCGCAACCTGTGCAGTCTGCGCAGCTCAACCAACCGAATATCAGTCTTTGTTTTGTTTTATGTGAGTTGTTGCAACTATATGTATACACTGCCGTGCACCTCAATAAACCGAATGGTAATTAGTCTTTTGATTTTTCCGTGAGGTTTGCCTTATGCAAAGAAAGACAGCATAGACGTTTTTTTCCTCCCTATAAGTGGGGGGGACCGAACGAGGTGAATTTAAATCTGGGTGGGACGAGTCCCCCCCTCTATCTGCGCCTGTGATTATGTGCCATGTTGTTGTAACGTTTTTTGAGAGACTCGCCGCCTACTTCAGCACAGAATAGTGACGTTTGTGGCTTGTTGATGACGTGTAAGTCGGATGAATGCGACCTGGCGGTTCAGACTGAAGTCACATATGAAAAGAGCGGATAGGAATCGGAATTAGGACCACATATCCAAACGGCCAGGGTCGGATTTGAAAAAATCGGATCTGTGTCGTTCATATTGTCAATAAAAGATCGGATACAGGTCACATGTGGGCGAAAAGATCGGATTTGAGTCACTTCAGCCTGCAGTGTGAACGTAGCCCTACTACAGTGGAATTTTGCTTATCTGGAGGGTAAGCTGTGGAGAAAAAACTTGACGTGCTAGAAAAAAACTGACTGCAATTTTGGAATCGGCATGCCAATTTTAGTTAAACTCTGTGTATAAACATGGTTAACTGTGTCAGTTGCTTTTACTTGACCTATGTTTATTTTAGCCCACGTTTGGTTTTTTTTTTTTTTAGCATAAAACCAAAGTCTCTCAGGAGTAAAGTGTCCACCAGAAATGGCAGTCTTGAAGTGCCCTATGAACTTGATGCACTCCATCACTTCTTCGGTTTGGAATGACCTGATAAATATCCGCTATGGGAGTGTTCCCATTCCATGCACCCGGTGCAGGGTTCTTCCCTTCAGAATGCACAGCACGAGGACGTGTGTGATGGTTGTATCATATAGTATCGCATGCTCACATCTTGGGCTGGGTGATGGAACCTCAAACTGTACCATGAGACGTTATACAGAGTGCTCATGGAGGTAAAAACACTGCAGCTACCTGCTCGTTTCTGAAGGAAAGTTGATATTGGGGATAAATCGCAATCCTCACGAGGTTCAGTTGGCTGACAATACGATCGGTCGTATCGCAATCACTATAATCTACCGATTATATCGCCCAGCCCTACTCTGATCATTAATACCCTGTACTGTGTGTGAGATGACCTTCACACCACTTGTGTGAGAGAGTGCAAATATTTGCTGTCGCACATGGGTGCCTTTTATTTTGGCTTATTGTTCCTTTGCGTGTTTTTGTGGAAAGAGTGTGTGTGTGTGTTTAGGCGTGCACGAGTATGTGCTCCGTAGGTCGCCTGTGTTTACCAAGTGCTGGCATGTGGCTGGCGTGTCTCCACTAATCCAGATTCCCTCTGGAGGAAGTCCTCTCTGCCGAGCTTGCCCACGCAGCCCATGATTAGAACGCTCTGAGGGAATCTCTCTCTCACACGCGCAGAGCTCCTGTCACTCAGAGACCACGCCCCCACATCACAGGCACGGAAATGGTGCCGCACCATTCCGCTGAAGCGTCCCAAGAATGCGACATCAGACCAAACCGCATGTCTGTCTTTCCCTCCCGCGCCTAATCTTTTCTCTCCGAATCCTTTTCCTAATCCTGCTCTACCTCCTCCCCCCCCCCCCCCCCCCCCTAAAATCTCTGTCCTCTCCAGTTTTTCCGCAGAACTCTCTGGCTCTCTGTCTTTACCTTCTTTATTCTTCTGTCTCTCTGTATCTGCGCCTCTGCAGCACAGTCCTGCTGACGTCAGCAGCCAGGAAGCCCTCTCTAGTTCTCTAGAGCCACAAATAGTCACTGGCAGATTTAAAAAAAGCAGAGCGTGGCTATAAATAGAGCTGCATGCCTTTTGCTCGGTCCTGATGGGAATAGGATGGACGAAGAAAAGCAGAGAGGAGGAGGAGGAGGAGGAGGGAGGCTGGAAGATCTTGGTCCGTACTGAGAACGCTTGAACATATCTTGCTGGAGTATCCTGTATAAATGTGCCCGTGATGGTAGAGAAGAAAGGACAGTGTTCATCCTGTCGGCTGTTGTAGAGGATACCGAGTGTTTACTCAACACTGCTCGCACCTGTTCGAGATTACTGCAGGTCTTCCCATGGTTTCCTCAGTTAGAACGAGTGTTTAGTTCCAGAGTTAGACATCAGGTTTAATGGACTGGATTTGGTGCAGTGTTTATGTAACAGGGCATTATGCTGCTTGTGTGTATCTGCAGCTATCCAGCATGGGGGGGGAAGTAACTTATGAACATGAGCTCAAAGTGCAGACTTTTTTTCAGCTTTAGTCTCATGGTATTAACATCCAAATCGGGCGAACGGTTTAGCCCCGGTGTGTGCTGTTCCCTCTTTATTTCACTTAGATAAGCAGATGAAAGGGTTGAGATCGAGTTGCTTTCAAGTGTGCCATTTGTATTTGGAATCTGTTGCCGTTAACGCTCAACATGAAGTCCAAAAAGCTGTCCAGTGAAGCGAGCCGTCATTTGGCTGAGCAGTCGACATCGGTTGTAGCCAAATTAACTGTAAAAAGAGAGGATCCAATGGTGAGCTCAAGAACAGCATGGGCGCCGCCAGGGGGGAAAGGTTAGAACAATTCTAGGGGCCCAGCACTGCCATGGGGCCCTTTAAGGGGCTGATATGATTTTAATAAGACTTTTGAAATAACAATGCAATATTCCATCTGGTAAAATGAGCTAATTGAACAAGGTTGTCTATTTCTTGAGTTCAACATATTGTCATTTAACCCTCCCCCTTTTGCAAAATGGTACGGTCCAGTTCTGGTAGAAGCGCGATGCGTTAAATCTGTGTGCTGATCAGTGCAACGCTACTTGCTGCTGTGTCGCGGTGCAGCAGCCAGCCAGCCAGCAGTGGAGTGCGTACAGTCTATGATCGCTAAATATGAAGAGTGGCTGTCAAAAACGTAAAGAAAGGCAGCTGAGAGGGACCGGAGAGGCAGGCAACTGGTCACTCAGTTTTTCCCAAAGAAAGGTAGCTATCGCTCACATGTGTGTTCAAAATATTAGCGAATGGTAAATGAACAGTATGAACGTGGTTGGATTAGCCTATCAAGAGAACACTTTTACAGTTGTACAGTGACATTTTTTCCATTTTAATAACTGAACTGACTTGTGATAAACAAGATGAAATATTACGTTATGCTGGTGCTAATAACCAGTTTCATAACTAATGGGGTGCCCTAAATATGCACAGATTCAGCCTCAGGGGGACCTCCGCCCTACCAAACCACTGAACCCCCCTTTGGAGAAGGAGGTAAGCAGCAGTACAACCCATAAATGCTTTAGGATTGAAGTTTTTAATGAGCGAGCGCCATATACAGTTTGCTAGATTAAAGTGTTGCTAATAACGGACACCAGTCAAGTGTTTGACATGGTTACGTGTGTGGAATGTTCACACGTTCTAAACCATTGGTTTCAAATTGAGGAGCTGGAGAAAGCGCAGCACACATAAAAGAGGGATAGAGGTTACAAATAATGACAATAGTGCAATTGTGACGAGGGTGGGCAAAGTTGGGGGGCCCAAAATTCTAATCTTTCATGGGGCCCAAAATTTCTGGCGGCGCCCCTGAGGAATAGCATTCGTCCCAGAACACCACGGAAACCCACTGTTGTAGATTGTCCGAAGAATGCTTTGTGCTGGTGAAGAAAAACATTGTTCCAGCAGTTTGCCAGATCAAGAACACCCTCCAGGAGGTAGTGTCAGTCAACAATCAAGAGAAGGCTTCACCAGGGTAAATACAGAGAGTTTATCGCAAAATGTCATCCACTGGTAAGCCTCGAAACCAAGACGAACATAGAGTTTGCCAAAATGCATCGAAAAATCCTGTATAGTTCTGGAACGTTATCCTATGGATAGATGAGAGAGAGATGTCAGCTTGTACCAAAATGATGGGAAGAGAAGAGAATGGAGAAGGAAAAGATCTGCTCATGATCTGAAGACTACCACCTCATCTTATGTTGTGGGAGTGTGTGGCTGCCAGTGGAACTGGTTCCCTTGCAGTGGTGTTGAGTCACTAAACCTCGACTCCGAGTCCAGTCTCATCCCCAGTGTTCAAGTCCAAATCATTAAAGAAAATTTCAAGCCGAGTCGAGTCCGAGAACAAGACTCCAACCGCGCCATTTGACGGTGGCTGTTTCAGCGCCATTAACATGAGTTTGTTCCTGAACATGACGTATGAACAGGTGAATGTGCTTCTCTTTGTCAGGGAGCGCGAAGTATTCCGTCAGAGATGGTTTGGAGACGGATGTAAGTGCAGAAGGTGTGTTTATTAATACAAGTGAAGACAGGTAAACAATGCAGAATCAAAGACGAGAAACAGGAAATCAGGGATCAGAAAACCAAACAAGGAAATAAGGCTCAGTAATGTCAGCAACGCAACTCAATACTTTGCAAAGGAAGTGTGTTTTCACAGTTTTTATATAGGCGCGCTGATTGCACCTATGCAGGTGCGAGTCATTTACAGTGCGAGTGCGAGTCTGCTTGGCGCGCTTCCTGTCCGGAGCGCACCCGAGAGTCTATCTGATGCACGCGCCAAGGCGCGCAGGTGTGACACTCTTGCACAAAACTAGTACAAAAGTTAATGTAGATATAAATACCTTGTGCCAAATTATCATGGCACGTTACAAAAAATAAAGAAAAAATCCAAGTCCTCGTCTCCAATTTACGAGTCCGAATGCAGTTAATGCACGAGTCCGAGTAATCAGTGCTCAAGTCAAGTCACAAGTCCTTAAAATGCGGGCATGAGTCGGACTCGAGTACTGCAAGCCTCTTCCATTGCACGTATTGGCGTAACTGCTGACAAAAGCAGCAGGATGAATACTGTAATGTCCAGCGTGAAATTATCTGCTCACATTCAGCCAAAGACTTCAGAACTCACTGACTGGCACTTCACAGATAATCAATTACCCGAAGCATACTCACAAAGCAACCCAAGATTGATTGATTTATTTTTAAGGCAAAGAAGTGCAGTGTTGTACAGTGTTCAAGCCAGTCACCTGAACTGAATCTAATCGAGCATGCATTTCACTTTCTGAAGGCAGAACGCCCCAAGAACAAGCAGGAGCTGAATATAGGTGCAGTAAAGGCCTGGCAAAACTTCACCAGGCAAGAAACCCAGCGGACCACATATTTAAAAATTGCTGTAATTCCGAGCATTCAACTGTTTTTTAGATGTAAGCGCCCTCAGATTAAAGCTGCAAGTCTGCTATTCATTATCCGTCCATCCATTATCTGTAGCCGCTTTATCCTGTGCAGGGTCACAGGCAAGCTGGAGCCTATCCCAGCTGACTACGGGCGAAAGGCGGGGTACACCCTGGACAAGTCGCCAGGTCATCACAGGGCTGACACATATGGCCCTTTTCCACTACCCTTTTTCAGCTCACTTCAGCCCGACATGGCTCGCGTTTCGACTATCTAAGAACAGCACGACTCAGCTCGCTTCAGCCCTGCTCAGCCCCCAAAACTCGCACGGTTTTGGAGTAGGGCTGAAGCGAGCCAAACCGAGCCGAGTGGGGCTAGGGGCGTGAGCAGACACTCCCCTGTGCACTGATTGGTGAGGAGGAGTGTCCTCACATGCCCACACACGCCCCGCGAGCACGCTGGGATCTGTAAACACCGTAAACCCGGAAGGAGAAGAATTACGAATTACGAGAATTTCTGAAGCCTTATGCGCCTCGCCTCATCTATACGCTCTTGCCAGTATCTATTGGCGTTGTCGGTGACAACAAGCCACAGCACCAAGACCAGCAACACTAACGACTCCATGTCCTCCATGTTTATTGTTTATTATCCGGGTCGTGAGACTACCGCTTAAAAGATCACTGATGTCACTGTTTGTGCCGCCTAACGACATCACGTGACGTCCACCCACTTTCGCTAACTCCACCCAATGTGTCCACCCACTTCCAGCCAGCACGGTTCAGCGCGGTTGTAGTCGAAATGCAACTCCAACAGCCCCGCTCAGCCCGACTCAGCACGGCACGGCTCAGCCCGACTCAGCCGCGTTGGTAGTGGAAAAGTGGCATTAGAGTCACCAGTTAACCTAACCTGCATGTCTTTGGACTGTGGTGGGAGGAAACCGGAGGGAACCCACACACACGGGGAGAACATGCAAACTTCACACAAAAAGGCCCCCATTGGTCGCTGGGCTTGAACCCAGAACCTTCTTGTTGTGAGGCAGCAGCGCTAACCACTACACCACCATGCCGCCTCTGCTATTCATTATTTAATTTCCACTCCAGTGTACTGTGGTAGGCAGCACAAATAACAATAACTGTGGATCTGACCGGTATATTCTGTTTGTTCATCCATTTGAAATAAATATTTTGCATTTTAATGATTGATTATTCATTTAATTTTGCATCTGATAATATTTCACATTGGCATAGTCAGCAAATGGTGCAAGTAGGTGTTAAAGCACAACTTATCCTTACGGTATAAATTCATTAGGCATTGATGATCCCCGGTAAGACTAATCGCCTCTCGCACTCAAGCCAAACTCCACTTCCTTGTGGCGCACCACGGGGAACCTGGCCTTGTGGCTGGGGGAGCTAACGGATTTATGGCGATAAGATGTAAAGTAACCTCTTTCATCTTTTAATGATCAAGCTTTATTAAAAGGTTATTTTTGGATCGCTTTAATTACAAAATGGATTTCAGCGTATATATGGAGAGAGAGAGAGAGAGAGAGAGGGTGTTTTTAAGACGAAGCCAAAGAATTACCAGCACATCTGAAAGTAAACTGGCAGAGCATATTGTGTACATCAAAACATCGATCCATCAGATGTGCTGAATCCAGGCAACCTGCATTACACGCCAGGGCAAAATGGAGTCTGATGGCCTGGTACATTCGGTCATATTCCCTTCTTTCTTTTAATCTGTTCTGTTGTATTGTCATGACTGTCTACTCTGTCATTCTTTTCTACATCTTCAAAATGCTTTCTATTCGATCATATTCCCTTCTGTTCGCTCATAAGATACTCTATTACAGACCTGGGCATTTTACTGCCCGCGGGCCGCATCCGGCCCTTTGGTTCATTCTGACCGGCCCGCATAAGGTTAATTAGAAATTACAAAATAAACGTATTTTCTAATTTTGCCTCATGCATGGACTGAATAGCGATTCGTACAACCAGTTTCTTCTTTTGTTTCTTTTCTGAATGTGCACTGCTTTTATTTTGAACAAAAACGCAATGCGTGCGACATGAACATGACATGAAATCCCACGAAACCTAATCCCGCGATAACTACTTCCGTAATTTGTCCAGACCAACCACAAACTTGTACGTCATCCTTCAAACGGTCCAGCCAATCACATAGTGTGACGTCACCAGCAGGCGCCGGAGCCCGAGTCGATCTGTAGATCTGATACCTACACCGAATCGATGTTGTTGCGAGCAGGTCACAAGAAGACTTTAGCCCCCAAAATGTCCGCAAAAAGAAGAAAGGTAGATGCCGAATGCAGGGCTTTCAACAAAACATGGATTGCTAAGTATTTATTTACTGAAGTCAGAGATAAAGCCGTGGGTTTAGCTTGCGGAGAGCAGATCTGAAAAACACCAAATGAGGTGATTAGACTACAAATGTGGGCATCATTATTATAATATGACGTATCTTGCTTGATATTTGGAGTAGAAAGACAATATTGTGATGTCTTTATTGTGTTTTGGGGTGAATGTGACTGAAAAAAAATGGTACAAGCGTTCACATTTTGTTAACCATTGTTTTGGGAAATTTGATTGAATAAATGACATTTTTTGTAAGGCAACCTCGTTTTTTCCATACTCTTACCAGTCTTAGCAGTTTGTAAGAACAATGTTATTTATTGCTTTATATAAAGAAATACAATTAATATTATGCAGAATTTAGTTCAGCCTTTTGGTCCGGCCCGCCACAAAATTTTCTGTTTCTCATGTGGCCCCATGGAAAAAATAATTGCCCACCCCTGCTCTATTATATCATCCTAATGTCTGTCCTATTCTGTATTAATTTTGTCATGCTCTCTTCTGTTCTGTGCACATGCACTCTCCTCTCTGTTCTATCTCATTCTGATCTCTCCGAAGTTATCCTGTTCTATCCATAATGCATTATACTGTCATTCTTAGTCCTGGGTATGACTTTAAGTTGCAACCGGGGGTGAGTCTCGGGTCCGGGAGGACTTGAGTATTGGGGAAAGTGGAGTTACCCTTTAATCACCATTGCTCCCAGGTCCGCCCTGACCCGGAGTGGTAGCACCTGCCTGGCTTCCAGCTATGGGTTAAATCATACATCATCAATAAGGTGCTGGCATAGGGCTGCATACCGGTACTGTACCGTGAAAATCGATTCGGTACAGGTCCAAAATAGCGGATCATGAAGTACCGGTACTGTACCGATATAAATTTACACCAAGTATCTGCTTATTTTGTGACCTGAAGATGCGTAAATCCTACCACAAAGACGACGAAAATTTAGCACTGGAAAAGACGTAAAATGCCGCACTGAAACTTGAAATCAGAGCCATCTTTGGTTTGAGATCTTCTCGCCACAGTCTCACGAGACATTGCGAGAGCTTGGCTGATCCAGCGTTCTGATTGGTCAAAAAGACTCAAAAGCAGGTCAGCCATTTTTCCTTTGCTGGCATTGGCAGTCTTTGTTGCCTTGCGTAATTTTGCCGCGTAAGTTAAAGGCCGTGGACTGCGCGGAGTCTGTAGTACTCTAGTGTAGTCACTTCTCGCTGTGAGACAACTTATGACTTTTTGTCCCAAGTTAACTATAGGGTGACTGAGAAGTGAGGTAGGAAACCTAGTTGTGTTTGGTTTTCTTTGAGTAAAGATACTGACAAGTTGTTAACAGTTTATTAATGTTTGTCATTATTGAAGAAGTTCAGAAGAATTTGTCAAATTGTTCAGGTACAGGTCCGGACCTAAACCTCTGTACCGGTACCTGATGTTACGTTTAGGTACGCAGCCCTATGCTGGCAGCAGGGTGCTTTTCAGTAGTGTGGCAGATGAACCCAACAGGGTCAGTGGTGCACCACCAAATGGCCAATGGATGGCATCACTCGGCAAGTCAGTTGTCACTGCGGGGCAACTTCAGTACCCGTCAGGTCTGTCGCACTTTTGTGTACCACTTGGCATCAGGTCTGGCGGTCCAGAGAGACAACGCGATCGGGGCACAATTTGGTTTGTCTTACCTTAGTGCGCAAGGTACTTCATTAGGAAAGGAGAATAAGTCTGGTGCGAGCCTCGCGGCCCATCTGCGTTTCTGCGCTTCCTAACGAAGCAGTCATCATCGCTAGCGATGGACCGCCGCCGTCTTAAAGGATGGAAGGTAGTTTACAGTCGTATGAAGAAAGCAAAGGCAGGAGTGGCTGTAGTATTCCCACCACAGGTGAAACTAACACTACGTTCAGACTGCAACCTGAAACGACCCATATCCGATTTGTTGTGAAATCCGATTTTTTTTGTTAGGCCGTTCACATTACCAATTATGAGACTTGTATGCGATCTCCAATATGAACAGAAAACGACCCAAAAGTGTCCCGCATGCGCAAATTGACACGTAATAAGCACATCTACGTAATACGTAAACAAAAAAAGCGCACTCAAGTTTAATGATTTCTTTTGTTTGTTTGTTTAATTATCTGGTTAGTGTTAAAGTGTGAGGTCTCGTGTGTGTTTTTGTTTCTGAACTGAAATGAAAACGTGTAGCCTGGTAACGAGGGTTGACTCCTAAATGTCTCTCTAATTTCTATATAAGTGCACTACATGTTACTAGGAAGTAATGGATTTTTAAACTCTATATAGTGCACTCGAGCTTCAGTAGGCAGTCATTTGGGATACGGCCGCTGTATTACCAAACTCTTAATTCAGGCTTAATAATTTGCACATATTTATTTCGTCATATTAATAAACTTTTTCTACATTTTTATAAATATTTATTTAGATTGTTTATAGCCAGCTGAATTCTGCAACTTCTCTCAGCGCTGACTCAAGGTGCATAAACACCAGTGCAGTTTGCTGTGGAGATGAGGCGAGACCTGGCGATGTGGTTTTTGTGGCAGCGGCGGAACTCACACAATAATCTGATTAACAGCAGAGTAAAGAGACCGAAGGTGTCAAATTACTGGAAATTTCCAGAACAATCTTATCTTGTAATACAGGATGGTTTAAGTTATAAATCAGTTATAGAAACTGTTTTATTTAATCAGGCTAACAGATCAACATCCAGGTCCCTACCAAATCCACCATTAGCTTGATCAATTCTATTAAAGTCTATTTAAATTCTGAAAACTGTACAAATGTTGTTGTTTTCCACCAAAGAGGCGGGATTAGCCAACGCAGAATAGTGACGTTTGTCTCTTGTTGATGACGTGTAGGTCGCATGAATGCGACCTGTCCGGTCAGACTGCAGTCGCATGTGAAAATAACGGATATGCATCGGAATTAGGACCACATATCCAAGCGGCCTGGGTCGCATGTGAAAAAATCGGATCTGTGTCGTTCAGATTGTCAATAACAAATTGGATACAGGTCGCATATGGGCAAAAAAATCGGATATGGGTCGTTTCAGGGTGCAGTCTGAACGTAGTCTAATTGATGTCCACCACTGTATGGGAGGTAGAGTACTGGCGGTAAGAGCCCATGTACAAGTGGTGAAATTGATTTTCATGCTATTCACCCACTGAAGAATATGCATGCTACAGTAAAGAATCCTTTCATAACAATCTGTCAAAAGCTTTCAGCAAAATCAAGAAATTATATCCTTCATATCAAAGAATTGCATGTGGAGATTTCAGCACAAGTATTGGAACTGATTGTCGACATGAGAACTGGAGATGTTTGGGGTGTTACGACGACACACAGCCCACAAGTTTTAATGGCGTAAAGCTGATGGAAACTGCTGAGAACAATGTTCATCTTAAATACCATGTTCGCCACCAGATAAGAGAAGCATCGTTGGTCCTTTAAATCAAGCTCCGGCTATGAACGATGACTTAATTGTATTCCGGGAGAATGGTATGTGAAAAGAACATCAAAAAACCGCAGAGGCTGCCCAAGTGTCCGTGAGCCATTTGACTGTGACCATCCATTGGTTCTTTTAGATGCCATGTTCCCAAGTAAGCATAATCTTTGCAAAGAAGCCCACTAAAAATCGCATCAAAAATCTCATCGGAGCCCTCTACACTGGGACAAAAGCTTGTATAAAGGGTGCAAACCATTATTCTGAGACCTTGGTAGGATGTCGTCAAGGTCAAACCAACAGTTGTATGAAATCACGAGCTCGCAGCCCATTCAAGGTTTTCTGCCAGTTCCTGAAATACTTCGCTCACGTTTGACGAATGGAAAATGGTGCACTATAGAAACGAGCATTGTTTGGTAAATGCACGTCAAATGGAGAAAGGTGGAAGATCTGTTGGGACCCATGCTGTGTTCACACTTCTACCGGTACGAAAGTGGTATAACTGTATCGATACAAAGTATACCGGTACAGTTTAGTGCATCTGTCCACACTAGCGAGAAATGTTTGCGGTTTTCTTTCACGGTAGTTGAAATGCGCGTGCGCGAAATGTTTCCGTGGTTACCGAGTAACTTCCTTCCGAGAATATGGCGGATGAAACGACGTGTGTGCACTTTTTGTTGTCAATGTACAGTCTGTATTTCTGGTGGTCATTTATTCAGTCGAATCGTATAAAACGCGCGAGGCAGTTGAGAAAGAAACAAAGAAAATGAATCTCCCTTTCTCCCCCCTCACTTTCTCCCTCTTCCCTTCTCTTCCCCTCCCTTTCTCTCCCTTTTCCCTTCTTCCTCCCTCTTCCCCTCCCTCCCCCCTCCCTTTCTCCCCCCTTTCTTTGCTCCATGTAGCTCCACGGTCGTTTTGAGCCATTTTGACGTTTTATTTACAGCTGGAAAGCACGTGCGTATTGTATTGTATGAATAACCCGGAAGAAGTAGGAATGGTTCATTGCGCTTGCGCATTATATTTGTATCGATACAGAGCCGCTTCATCTGTCCACGCTACAGCGAAGCGCTACAGTACCGATACTGTACCGGTACGGAACCCATACATTTGTGGGTTTCGTACCGATACAGTTATACCACTACAGTACCGGTATAGTTGCTAGTGTGGACAGGTGTTGCGGTACGAAAGTAGTTTCGTATCAGTACAAAATCCCTAGTGTGGACAGGGTACTATTTTGCTGTAAATGTGGAAGGAGGCTAAGAGGGAACCAGTGAAATCAAATTGAGTATTCTCAGTAAAATACTGAAGTAGATCAGATTTATGGAAATTATTGTACAGACCTTGACATTATTTTGCCTGATTTCCAGTCATATTCAATCGCCACTGCGGTACGTGTGCACGAGAGAGTGCCGCCTGCGGCGTAATGCATTTTGCTCAAATCTACAATGTGCAGTTTTGCATTATGGATTTGAGGTATAACGTCTCTGGTCATGGTTTGGTTTGGCTCACTATCCTGGCTTCATGATTTAATTCAAATTGATTCTCAGAATATTTTAATAAAGAAAATAGGAAATGAAAAGGTCATGAAAAATGTAAAACTGCATTTTTGACTGTATAAAACAACTACTACTTCTGCTCCCTTTTAAAGGACACCACAGTGGATCTGTGTGGGTTGTTTTTTTTTTTTTCCCCTCCCACACAAGTTATTTGGCATAGGTTTTACACCGGATGCTCTGCCTGATGCAACCCTCCTCCGGTCTATCCAATCTTGGGACCAGCACCAAGTATGCACTGGCTTGTGCAACCCCAGTGCCTGGGTATTTGACCTAATCTGCATATCTTTGGACTGTGGGTGGGGGGGAACCCACGCAGACACAGGAAGAACATGCGAACTCCATACACAAAGGCCCCCGTCGGCTGAGGTGGTGTTTACATTAGACCGTATCCCTCTCGTTTTCGTTGCGGATGCACTGTCCGTTCACATTAAAACGCCGGGAAACGACTCCACAGGTGGAACAACTTGAATCCGCCAGGGCCCACGTATTCAACCCAGTTCGTACCTGATCCGGTGCTGTGTAAACATTGAGATACGAGGAAACGCAGTGCTGAGCTCTAGCTGACGTCGTCATTGGACAACGTCACTGTGACATCCACCTTCCTGATTTGCTGGCGTTGTTCATGCCACGTTGGTCATGTGACGCGACTGCTGAAAAACGGCGCGGACTTCACTTCCTGCTATTGTTTCCACCTTGTATCACCTTTTTGTTTTTCATTAAAAAGTATAAAAGTATGAATATAACGCTTTGCTTTGTCGTTCTTAATGTTGTTCATGGTAAGATGCAAATACTGCCCATTGTGTAGTTATGATTGCCTTTAGGCTTGCCATCCTTCCACTTGCAAGTGGTGAGTGACTTGCGCATGCCCGATATGCACTGGGATCACACACACAGCGGCTCAGTCCCGAATCACTGCTCGTGCGCTTCACTCGCGCGCTCTGTGAGCTGCGCAGGGCCGGAGTGCGCACCCTCCAGAGGGCACTCGCTGTTCAGGGCGGAGTGATTTGGAGCACAGCCGCTGAGGAGGAAGCGTTGAGACGCACTGACACATTTCAACTTGCGTGCCGTCTAATTAGTCATGTGATTAGCGTATCCGTGTATTGGCGTTGCTGTGTGCACGCGAATCATTTTAAAAATGTTAATCTGATGATCCGCTGATATGGAAACCCCACCTGAGAGATTTGAGCCTGGAATCTTCTTGCTGTGAGGCAACAGTGCTCACCACTGCATCACCGTGCTGCCTTTTGACTGTAGAAAACTAAATACACCAAAAATTGCTACGAGCGGAAGTTCATTATTGTAAACAAAATGTACTACACGTTCACTGCAAAAAATGGCCTTTCAAAAATAAGAAGTAAAAGATTAAAACAAAGCATATTTGCTTGAATCAGGTGAAAAAAAATCTGCCAGTGGAACTAGTCAAATTTGACTTGGTAAGATTTCTTAAAGTAAGATGAAAAATCTAACCTGTTTTTAGATGAAATAATTCCAAAATAAGATTGGGGAACTTATTATGCGAGATCTGATTAACTCAAAATGATCAGAATAGTTCTTCTAACAAGATCGTACTTCTTACATTTAGCCATTCAAGTCATTTTTATTTATTTCATTTTAAGGGTATTTCACTTGTATTGATGACAAAGTCTTAGCAGTAAAAACTGAATTTAAGATAAATATACTAATATTAGGAATATTAAATTCTACAACTAAGCATTGCTAGCTTAAAAGATTCTCCTTTTGTGACCTGTAATTAGTAAAATACTCTAGATATGAGACCAGAGACTATTTTGAATCAAGTTGACGACACGTGTAGCATTGCAACAAGTTTTTTTTTTTTCCCCCCATTTCAACATTCAAACATTAAGGGTGTATTCAGACCAGGATAGTTCGATAGTTCACTTGCTTTGGTCCGAACCAAATGTTTTTTTTTAATTTTTTCATTTTGGTGCGGTTCGCTTTCACACTGTACATTTTAGTAAGCGGACCAAAATCTGTCAACAAAGCCACGCGCCCTGAGGTCGTTCAGCTATTGGTCAGAGACGACACGCGCACAAAGCGTTAAGTTCAAAAGTAGTCATGGAGGCTTTCCGTGCTGTTATTCTTTTTAATGTCATCAAAGCTATATGTTTTTTCCAGTTTTTACTGTTTTCACAATTGTGCGATTACTATGCTGTTGTACAAGTAATTTATCAACGACAAAGGGCAAGGCGGCTACGGAGGATAGCGCTGATGAGCGCACATCATGTTGTGACAGTTCTGGCTCTTCACGCAATAGATGAATTTCTTTTTTGCGTCGCTAGTACCGCCACTTTTTGAAAGAATGTCCCTGAGTTTAATGTAGGTCTGACGGAGTTTCTTCACTTTTAGCCGACATTGTTCTGGGGAGCACGTGAACACCTTCATTTTCTCACTGAATACAGCAAACACGTCGGCATTTTTGTGTGTTCTCTCCAAAAGCTCAGATATGTGGACATCTGCCCATATATCCACAAGGGTACGCGTTTCTTCCTCGGCCCACGTTTGCCCCCTACTCATTTTTTGTACTCTGTAGTCTAGCCTCCCACTGGTCTGAATGACTGAACGACTGTCGTAAGGTTCCCTTGACAACCGAAACAGTGTTTGCACTTTGCGGTGGAGTGTCAAGACTCTGTTTCCCATAATGCTCAACAAACGACGGAAGCTCCCGAGGTACAAAAAAGCAAAACTGTCGGATTAGGTCTGGTCTGCTTTCACACCTCCAAAAGGTCTGCACCAGGGTTCCTTTGGTCCGGACCGAGTCCGACCTTGCAGCTTAGTCTCGGTCCGCTTGTTTGGTCCGGACCAGAGTTCGGTGGTTTGTATTCAGACCAACCCAAAAGGTCCGGACCAAGGGAAACTTGGTTCGTTTGGTCCGGACCAAACAACGTAGGTGTGAATACGCCATAAAACATCTCTTAAGATTCCACTTCCCCAGGATCTCAGGCACCAAAAAAAAAAAAGTCTACGCATTTTGACTTGGTGCTTACACAACGCCAAAGCAACAGTGCATTTTGGGGGCACTGACTATTCATGTGTACGAGGGGTTTACAAGATCAGGGGTCTTCAAGTATATCCTATCGACTTTCCATGCTTCTAATCCGTCTTTGGATGATTGCTTTTCATGAGATCCCAGAGTCCCATAAAACAAAGATACTCAACCCCTTTTAGCCAGATTTGTAATGATTAGGTTTTCAAGATTTGTCAAAGGTGGCTCAAACATTATTTTTTGATGATATAAAATATCAGTTGTAAATATTTGAAAAAAATGTTTTGTTTTTTTTGTCTGTCCTGCTCCTTACATTGCTCATAAGTAAGTAGTTTGCCATTTCTGTATAGGTTCCCTACCCGTTGCACACCTTTGGTTGCCCGAAGCTTGAAACCACCATCATTTCTACCTGGTGTAAAATCATTGTTTCCCCCATATAGGAGAAAAACGGGATAAAGCAGGGATGTCAACAACATGCTGGTGTACACGATACCAAATGTCAATGACGTATTGAAGAAAAGGGTTCTGTGTCTTTTTTTTTTTTTTTTTTTTTTTTTCAATGTTTTAAGATCTGCTGAATATCAGTACAGCTTGAGGGGTAGTTCTGGGGTAGTTGTTTGCTCAGTATTTACCCAAGCTGGAAGAATATCTGAGCTACAGTAAAACGAAGCAGAGTGTAATTGAGCAGACCAGTAAGACCACCGCAGATTTGGAAGACGAAGGCCACCTCTCTCATACGGCAAGTAAAGCAACTTCAGTCGCAGCCTAGCTTTTTTTTATTGTTCCAAATGAATTTAGCAAGAATGTTAATTATTTTATCAAAAAAACACTGTGGGAGTGGGATTGATTTTTATTGAAAAAGGTACAGCAATTTTGGCAGTATATCCATTTTTATTATATTAATACGACCGATCATTGAAGTTGGCATTACTGTCAAGCGTTTTAATGTTATGTTTTCTGTTAGCGAGTCCTAATTTGAAGATACAATAGTTTTGATTTCAGGTGTAATTTTAACGCCTAAATAAGTAAAACCATTTTTTGCATTTGTAAACGGTGTCTTTATAGTTGGTGTCTGATGTGCATTTTTATTTAGAAATAATAGTGATGACTGAGAGAAATTTATTTTGTATCCAGAGAACTCCTCCAAATTTTTGAATTAATGCGATTTTAGATTTGGAATACTATCCTTAAGCCTGGTCAGAAAAAGGATAACGTCATCGGCATACAAAGATATATCCTATGTTCTTGTTCACCTATCCGGATGCCCGCAAGGCCATCATGGGCTCTGACAGCCAAAGCGAGGAGTTCAATAGCTAAAGTGAATAGCATCGGTGATGGTGGACAGCCTTTTTGGGTTGAACGCTGTAAATTGAATGGTTTTGAGACAACACTATAGAGAACACGAATCCATCAAAGGAATCCCTCTCCAAATCCGAATCGTGGTAGCAATTTAAAAAGACAGTGCTGTTCTATTCTGTCAAATGCCTGTTGGGCGTCTAATGACAGTACCGCTGTATCTTTATCACCAGCTTTTTCATGTAATATATTAAGGGCTCTTCTGATGTGATGGAAACCTTGACGATTTCATACAAACCCATTCTGATTATGTATAAGTTTAGGAAGGTGTGGATCTCATCATCTTGCTCACATTTTACAAAGTATTTTAGTGTCACTACACATCAGACTGATTTGGCCTAAACGATGAGCACTCTGTGGATGGTTTGCCTGGTTTTTGGATGAGGGTTATCATAGCTAGTCTCATGGTGGGTGGAAGAGTTCCTTCCTGGAAGCATTCTTTAAACATATTTAGAAGCGGCTCTACTAATTTAGTTTTCTATGCTAGAAACATCTCATGGATGCACTGGGACACATCCTCAGTGATGTATCCTGGGGTCCTCGGGTGTTTCGGGTCTCGCAACATCATATACCCTCACCCAGGCGATCCAGCCGGGGTTGATCAAGCCCTGACTTGCGTCCCAGTAGCAGTCCATGGATCACCCCTTTTATTCCAAAGCCACCGTGTGGCTTTCTCTGCGGCTTTGCTTGCGGATGCAATGGCCCTCTTCTTAGCTGCTCCTGCTGTGCCCAAGCGGCTCAGGACTTTGCAGAGGGAGCGCCCTGCAAAACCCCTACAGCCGACTTTTATGGGCTCGTAGAAGGTTCTCCAACCTCTCTCCCTGCACTCCTCCACCAGCTCCTGGTACTTGGCTCTTTTCCTCTCATTTGCCTCCTCAAGACGCTCTTCCCAGGGAACTGTTAGTTCCAAAATGATGGTGTTTTGAAACCTCAGATGTTATCACCACGTCTGGATGGAGAGTTTTAAATGTTCTATAAAATTCTATAGGCAACCCATCAGGCCCAGGTGCCTTACCACTATTCATATTTTGGATAGCGTCTGGCAACTCCTCGACTGTTTTATTCTTATCCAATTCATTTTTTATGTCGTCAGATAATGACTGAAGCTGATCAATAAATGTTTCCTGCGCATCAGAGTCTTGGTTGCATTCTGATCTATATAGGGATTCATAAAAATCTTGGAAACATATATATTTACCTCTAGTGGGTCTATTATTAGATTCCCTTGCGGTGTCCTAATACTATTTATTGTTCGGTCAGGGTTTTTTTTTTTTTATTCTATTCTCCAGGCTAAAAGTTTTCCAGCCTTCTCTCCTTGATCATGGTAGCCTTGTTTCAACCACATTAAACTTGTGGCACTTTCATCAGTGGACATTTTATTATATTGAGCTCTTAATATAATCAATTTCTTTTGTATATAGGTCATTTTCCAATATTTTGATTTAGATTTTCCATTTCCGTTTTACAGCTGGTGTAACTAATAATCTCTCCCCTGATGAATGCTTTAAATGCTTCCCATCTGATATAAGCACTAGTTTCATCAGTATTTAGTGCAAAGAAGCTGTTAATTTTAGAACCGATAGTGTGAACAAAAGCTTGGTCTTGCAGCCAGCCATCTTGCCTGGAATTTCCAATTAGGTGGGCTATGGACAACTTTGTCAATTTGGATTTTGAGTGATTACAGCAGCATGGTCACTTATTACGATACCATTATATCAACATTCGCTAACCTTGGGTAAGAGTTCTCTGGAAATAATGGAAATCAATACAGGAATGTGATTTTATATGTACTTGAATATCAGGATTCCGTTCTCTCCAAACATCCACTAGATTAAGGTCTTCTATAAATTGTTTCAGTAATTCTCTAGTTTGAGTTTGACCTGCGTCATGGCCCGTTGAACGATCTATTGGATTTAAAGCACAATTGAAGTCCCCTCCTAAAATAAAATAAAAAAAAAAAATCCATTCATGGTAGACAAGTCAAGAAAGATATTCCTAAAGAAACTGGGGTTATCGTCATTGGGAGCAGAAATACTCACTAGGTTCCATGTCATTGATAGGATATTGCATTGGACAATAACGTATCTTCCACCAGGGTCTCGTATAGTTTTAAACAATCTGCAGTGGCATTGTCCGGTGAATAAGGATAAGCACTCCCCTTGCATAATTATTATAACACGCATATACTGTAGTACTTGGCCAGGCCATCTGCTCTGTACGCGCTTTAAGTCTGCAATTGTCAGGTGAGTTTCCTGCAAAAATATGATTTTAGATTCGAGATGTCTAATCCTACTCATAACTTGTTTTAATTTTCTTTTTCGAAGCCCCCTGACATTCCAGCTCGTTATTTTTATGTTAGAGGAGTTACTTATGATGCATAAGTATCTATACAAAAGAAAAGAGGGGGAAAAAAGAGGTTGCTGCAGAAAGAAAAGAAAAGGAAAAAAAACATACATGTACACATACCTGGGGAGACGTGAACAACATCGTCCCACAACAATGTAAACCCCTGAACCCTTCTAATCCCCCCCCCCCCCCCCAATCTCCCTCCAAAACCTGTAACATCTGTAGGACTTGATGCTGATCCACATAACTGAGGAGCAGCTTCATTGGTAAACCTATCCCAGGCAGACCATGAATGACGTCCACTAACCATGCAGCCAGAAAAACCACAAAACAATACCCCTAACTGAATGGTTATCGCAGCTAACATGTCAAACAAAAAGAGCAGAGTAACAATGATAATAACAGAAACCAAAAATGGTTCTTTCTTTATGTAGTTTAAAAATTGTATTTATTGAACGATGCGCCTCAAGCAAGTAACAGTACATTTAAAACTTCTAGGCCCTTTATACAATATTTAAGGTAACGTTGGACAGAAAATACAGTCCAAACTTCTCTAGTCCTTTTCTCCAACATTTACGGTAATGGCCTATCAAAAGGCATCAGCTGATTGACCCGACATGATGATGCCCTTTATTATCACTAGTCACATGTACCAGCGAAATTAGCCATCAACCTGTCCGTACATATACAACATACAATTGACATAGGGTAGACAGGACAGGAAGACAGGGATTAAGATAAAAAGGAAACACAACATGAGGAGAGAGAAGGAAAAAAAGAACACACACACACACCCCCCCCCACTATGCTCCTGTCAGGAGTACAGTGTGGGAACATTTAAAAAACCTTTGCACATAAGCACGCAACAACGCAAGTACACTTTAAACACGGGACTTGGGGGGAGGTAATCCAGCGCAAGCAAGCAGCCGTCCGCTCCTGCAGCCATGAAGGCGCTGGTCACGCACCCGCTTGTCTCACTGGGGGTAAAAATGGCGACCGCGGAAAGTTAGAGAAGGAATGCAAGAGTGTCTCCCAGCAGTGACCTACAGGGGGAAATGTTGTCTCAGCAACGGCCTGAACCGAGGCCGGTGCTGTCTCAGGGAGCCGAATGTCGATAAGATGTAAATTGTTTGGTCTTTCCATACGCAGTCTTTGCACGTCCACACCGCTCGTCCATATCTGTCCATTCTATTCAAATTGATCTCCGAAAAACGTATTCCTTGCAAAGCTGAAAGCTGCTCCAAGATGACAACCATTTTGTGGACATGGAAACAAACCACGTTATCCGTCTGTTAGCGTCCATAGAGTTTAAAGTTAAGCCTTGGAAATAACTAGGTTAAATTAAATTATAGTACCCTCGTGCACCTCATCTCTCCAACATTATTTAGTGCAGTGCATTGTCAACAGGCATCAGCTGATTCTCTGTATGTAAACAAACCCATGCGTCTCTTCAGAGTCCGCGATGAAATTTCTCTGCATCCTCCGGTGACAAGAAGAGGTGAATCTTGCCATTATGGAGTACTCTTATTCTGCATGGATTTTGTTGAAACCCTCGGAAGGAGCCGGCATCAATAAACGGCTTCTTAACTGCGTTGCATTCACGTCTCCGTCTCCTTGCCTCAGCGGCAAGGCGAAGGTCTTGGGCGAAGGAGAGTTTGTTTCCATTGTGTTTGATGTCACACACTTTGGAGCAGCGGAGAACAAATTCCCGGTCCTGGAACTTCAGGAAACGTATGAGGACTGCTCTGTCTTGGTTTGGTTTTGCCGGGCCCAGTGTATGATGAGCCCTTTCCAGCATGATGGATTTATCAGTACCCAGCCAGCCCGGCAGCATCTCTTGCACGTAATCCAGCAGTTGTCGGCTTCCCTCTTCTCCCTCTCTGAGTCCAAACATTCATAAATTCTTCCTCCAATTGCGATTTTCCACGTCTTCAACTTTGGATTCAAGGTATGTGATCTGTCCTGAAGCTTTATTAAGCTCCGCCATGCTAGTCTCCAACTTCTCTTCTGTTGACATGATGCGTGTTTCGACTTCGTCCATCCGTGCAACATTGGATGCTACATCCCGCTTCACCTCATTCGTGTTATTTTCTAGAGCCTCAATGGAGTTGGCCATCTTACAGAGCCAACCGTCTATACCGTCCAGTTTGGAATCAAATCCACTGAACTCCACACGAAGCGTCTTTAGCTCTGTTAATACGTCGGCTATGCTAGCTTGGTCCATGCTAGCCTGCTCCTCGTTCCCGATTGTCGGCTCATTTTTCTGCTTTTGCGAACTTCTTGCATGCTTGAAAATATCACTCTCTTTGTTTGACGCGATTTTTGACATGGTTGCTGTTGAACTAATAAATATAACTCGGGGATTTATATCAAATTCTGCGAGGGTGCGTGGAGCAATTAAATCATGCCGCCATCTTGGTCTAAGCCCCGGTGAAATCCCACTTTTGGTCGTAGTTAATTGTTACCTTGCAGTTGTTCAAAACCAAAGGGCTTTGCTGAGTGAAGTCCACAAGTGAAGTCCTCTTGTAAAAGTCTCCATCACTTTTCTTCATCTCCAAGTATAGCTTTGACAATATTTCTGCTATTGCTCTCTTCCAGTTTTTCGATATCCGTTGGTATGTTTTTCTCTTGTAACTATGCGTGAAGAATATCCAGTGAAGTTTTGGTAGCTTTTTGGGTGTTCAGCGCCTGTCTCTTTAAATCTTCTGCTTTTAACGAAGCAAACCTTGCAGCCATGTTTGTGTGCAAACTGTCAGTCACTTGCTAGCGCGGAAGTTTTATACCTCCGTGTCTCTCCAAGTTTTACGATGTCTGTTGGTATGTTTTTCTCTTGTAAATATGCATGAAGAATATCTAATGAAGTTTTGGTAGCCTTTCGGGTATTCAGTGCGTCTTTAGTTTCAGTTTGTTTATTTTGTGCTTAAACCAACCACTGAATTAACCCTAACTTCTCTCCCGGCTGACAAAGAAATGATTGTGCACATGCACAACAGAAGTTTTTGTCATTGGATCTTCGCATGAGCTCCAATGTGTGACATTGTGTTGTCTTGACAACGTGCAATATAACAATATTGCACGCTCATTCTCCATTGGGGAGAGTGGCGTAATACATGGAGGATAAGCGATATGATGATATTGCATGCCATCAATAAACCCACTAGAAGGGAATAGAATACATGCTTAAATTCCATGGAAAAAAGGGTCCCGTATGTATAATAATCTGCAATATTGGTGTAAAGAAGGCACCTCAGTATTCTGGCTTTGGTTGTTTACACTGAACCAATTAAAGCTGACATGAGGCAGCACCGCTATGTTTTTTGTTTTTTCACATTGTGAGTCGGCTTTCTGCAGCCAGAGGCATGATGTGTCACAACAGAACGTTAGCGTTTAGGGTGATGTATCTGCACGCTGGAAATATGTATACCCCAAGCACATTTGCGCCATTTGTTCCCTGGCGACACAAAGAGAAACAAAACATTGGGAAGTGCTTGGAGAAATCATAGAACTTAACACAAAGCCAGGACCTTATAGATTAAATAATCCTACAATCTATTAAAAGTAGATGGCCTTTCGATTTTTTTATTATTATTATTATTATTAGTAGTAGTTCAATTGATCTAGCGCCTTTCTCACATCCAAGGTCGCTTTAAAATTAGAGGGGGGGGGAAGAGAGTCCACCAAAAGGAGGTCAGGATGCAATTCCAATGGTGTAGCTACCACGGTCCCACCAGGTGCACGAAGATAAGTCCCACGCCACCTGCACAGCCAACGCGACGCCACCGGGCAACATTGCTCGGAACATCGCGCCAAGCACAGAAGCACTGCCGCATAGAGCGCTGGACAACCCTGATGTTTAAAAGAGCAACGATTTCACTGCAGTCCATCGCGAGGAGCACAGGAATCACCCACGGAGCACCAAGGCCTGAACGAAACCGGCACCCAAAACTGGATCCGGAGCTATGCCACATCCGGCGGACAAAACACTCAAACAAAAAACAATCATCAAACTACACAAAAGACAAGAAAAATAAAAAGCTCCGGTGAGAAGCAGCAGCCAAAACTCGCACTGTGTATTCTCACCCGGAAAGAGATGCATGTTATTTACCAGCTTAAGGTTGGTCCGTATGGTGAAATACTGTGACAGAGGTCTTGAAAGTACTGAGCGAGGCCCTCTGGGCTGAGGTCAGTATTCAAGGCCGAGGTCACAGTATTTCACCATACGGACCGACCTTAAGCTGGTAAATAATATATTTATTTTTTTCTTTACCAGATTCTAACCGAAAACGAGAGCGCCCGAAAGGGAGAGCCGAGCTGCTATTTTGAATCCTCATTCACGGCTGTAATGCAAATGGCTTCCTCCTCGGTATACAAGTGCACTTCCATGGCAGGAAAAAAACTACATTTTGCCGCCTATGTAGTCCCCTATTTGTACAAAATTGAGTCATTCAGCCATGTTTTTGCTCGGCGTTAGCAACAGTTAGAGGTTTTTAGCTTTCTCCTGAAATGTTTTCTTTTATTTCTTCTTCCTCAGGGTAGTAAAACTCGCGTTTGCTGTGAACACTGTCGTTATCGCTATCCATGCTGTAAAATTAATGCTATTCTCCTGAGAAATGCTGGAAAAAAATTAAGATTTTTGATAATCTTATAAATAAATCTTATAAAAAAAGATAAATGTTGACCAAAAAATGCTACCATGTTTGTTGTTGTGAACGAGCGAGTCACCAGAGGTCCGTAACTGGGGTCCGTACCATAGGATACGGACCCGGTCGCCAGCCAATCAGAGCGCAGGATTTGATGGAAACCAGACCGCGGAAAAAAAAATTTGTTAAATAACTAGATTATGAGGAACGTCCACCATTGAAGTCCCTATGAATGAGCTGTTACTATAGAGACGCAAATTTTTAGAACGAGTGTGTTAATATAAATCAGTCCTCCTGACCAGGACTTCTGTCCAACACCGTCTGAACAATCAAACTAGATATACAGTAGTAGCTAGCGATCATTAGCTGTAAGCTGTTTATTCAGCATAATGGAAGTGCTTCAAGTTTTTTTAGCCTTGAGGATTAAAGACTGAGTCACATCTATTTGTGTCAAGTGTTGACCTGTGCCAAGTTTAGCGCACATTACCTCCAGGATTCCTTATAGCATGCATCATTTAGACACATGATCTGTACTGTAGTACAGTAATGTCTGGCCATTTTCGGCAGGTATGTTGCGATGCGTTCCATCGCACCATTAGTGCTGACGTTTAAACCCGTTCAGATCCAAATCGAGGCCAGCGTATACACCTGCAGTGTACCTCCTGTGCGTGTGGCTCTTTTTATGCACCTGTTGGAAGAAATCACAAGGCAGTGAGAGAAGGTATCGTCTACCCTCTTCCACATACATGAGCACACAGACACACATGACTGACTGACAGAGGGGAGTAGGGCTGCGTACCGGTACTGTACTGTGAAAATCGATTCGGTACAGGTCCAAAATAGCGGATCATGAAGTACCGGTACTGTACCGATATAAATTTACACCAAGTATCTGCTTATTTTGTGACTGAAGATGTGTAAATCCTACCACAAAGAAGAAGACAAATTTAGCACTGGAAAAGACGTAAAATGCCGTGCTGAAACTTGAAATCAGAGCCATCTTTGATTTGAGATCTTCTCGCCACAGTCTCACGAGACATTATGAGAGCTTGGCTGATCCAGCGTTCTGATTGGTCAAAAAGACTCAAAAGCAGGTCAGCCCTTTTTCCTTTGCTGGCATTGGCGGCCTTTGTTGCTTTGTGTAATTTTGCCGCGTAAGTTAAAGGCCGTGGACTGCGCGGAGTCTGTAGTACTCTAGTGTAGTCACTTCTCGCTGTGAGACAACTTATGACCTTTTTGTCCCAAGTTAACTATAGGGTGACTGAGAAGTGAGGTAGGAAACCTAGTTATGTTCGGTTTTCTTTGAGTAGAGATACTGACAAGTTGTTAACAGTTTATTAATGTTTCTGTCGTTATTGAAGAAGTTCAGAAGAATTTGTCAAATTGTTCAGGTACAGGTCCGGACCTGCACCTAAACCTCTGTACCGGTACCTGATGATACGTTTAGGTACGCAGCCCTAGAGGGGAGAGTAACATCAGCCCAGCCCTCCCCTCCCACCCAGACGGCAAGGCCAGTTTTGTTCCCCCACTGTGGCATCGTAGAGACTGCTGACTTTTTATACTGTATTTATTCATAACCCACAGAGGGCGGAGTGACGGATGATTACAGGGTGGTGCTGTAAGGTGGAGCGTTTGACTTGTTTAAATATGGTTGATAGCAGGGTGTCTTCCTCAGGTCTGTAAAAAGTGTCGTAAAGTTACATGAAATGTCTTGCATTTAAGCATATAATGTACAGGCACTGGGGCGGCGTAGTGGTTAACACTGTCTCCTCTCAGCAAGAAGGTTCTGGGTTCGAGCCCAGGGGCCTTTGTGTGGAGTTTGGATGTTCTCCTCATGTCTGTCTGTGTCCGGGTGTTCCGGTTTCCCCCACAGTCCAAAGACCTGCAGGTTAGGCTAACTGGTGGCTCTAAATTGACCGTAGGTGCGAATGTGAGTGTGAATGGTTTGGTGTCTTTATGCATCAGCCCTGTGACGATCTGGCGACTTGTCCAGGGTGTACCCCGCCTCTCGCCCATAGTCAGCTGGGATAGGTTCCAGCTTGCCCGTGACCCTGTACAGGATAAGCGGTTACGGATAATGGATGGATGTACAGGCGCTGTAAGATTTTCATACCTCCTAAATGTGTGCTCTGGCAGTTTTAAAACCTAATTGACTCTAGCTGTAGTGTTTTTTTGGCCAGTATCCATGGACAAGACTCTCAATGAGTTTCCTGGTATTTATGAATTGAAACCTCCATTACATGCCAAGCGCTTTTTATGTGCTGCTTTCCATATGCTGCTTTCCATATGCTCACATGTTAAACATGTCAGCACCTGCTGTTGTCATTATTGTTGCTTGTTCACTACACATGCTGTTAGGATGAGGTGTTGTGGAAACTTGCTGCAACGACTGCCAGCAACTGTCAAGGCTTCTAGGAACCACGAGAGTGTTTGGAGTGAATGTTTTTGTTCATTCATTTTCTGAAACATGGCCAGATGAGGTTTTTATATTTAGTACGTCATAAATATAAATCCAGTCCTAAATTAGCACGGCAGTAAAAAGTCTTAGTTTTCAATTTAACTTGATCTCGGGTTACCGTATAAGTTGAAGTTTCACATGTTCTCTCCTAGGCATATAATGATGTATCGTGCAACGATAAATCGCAATACAAATTTGACTATTTGAGTTGAGGAAATGAACAAATCACAATGATCAGGCTGCATGATCGTTTTTTTCCAAGCTGTAATTGCATGATTGCGCCCTCTGCTGTCAATGTACAACAGTGGGAATATGCGTAACTTCACTGTCGGTGGAAGTAACACAGTGGTAATGTCATGAAAACCACAAAAAAACAACAACAACTCTGATGTGTGCTAAACATATTGCTGGGTGATGGACTGTACAAATAGATTTAACAAGAAAGCAGAGCTCTCTTTCCAGACTCCTGAAAGTTAAAGAAAAGTGAAGGTAGTAGAAATGTTTAGAAAGGTTTCTTAAAAGTAGACGGCCTTTCGATTTCATAAAATCAGTGAAATTTAGTTCCATCTGAAATTTGGTCATTGTGATGCATGTTTATTTCTGGAATATCTTTAAAAAAAAAAATCCAGGCCATTCTGTGGCTGGGAAGTTATTTAATTTGAGGGGATTCCTGAGCAAATGTGCATGAAATCGCTCGCTTCGTGCAGTCAAGCAGACGGGGAAGTCCGTGTGCGCATGCGTAGGTTTACCTGGACTGTGCACTGACAGTTACATCATTCTGTCGCTAAACGAACAGCTGATCACACCGCCGATATTTATTAGTTTGGTCCTGCGTTTCCTTTCCTTCGCAACATAACGTCTTCTCGCTTTCCATTACTGTAGTCGGTCTTTCACGTTTTCATTCGCGTCTGCTGTTTCAAATTTGTATCCCACAATGCCTTACGCGAACGGGGAAAGCCCACCACGTGATGCATGACGTAGCATCTTGTATTGCGTCACGGTGAAGCAAGAAAAAATAGCGGAGAAGTTAAGGCCACATGGCCCTAAATTCATTAATTGTTCTATTTAAAAAAAAAATAATACATAGGGCCAGATTACTCAATTCTGATTGGTCAGTCAAGGAGGGCTTTTTTTCCTTAACACGGGGCCGTATTTCTGAAATGCTATTGGCTAGTTCGTTGCCTGGTTACGGTTACAAAAATTAGCAAATTTTGTCAACAAAATGCCTGACTCAGCAATGCCGCGTTTCGCTATATTTGACGAAGAAATTATATAAACCAATTGAAAGCTGCAAGCAAAGATGAAAATACCAAAAAAAAAGTACGAATTCTTGGCTTTCCGTGTTTAAGAAATGGGCCGCGGAAAGACAAATAAACGACTCTCTAGTGGCATACGAATGCTGTGAGTTAGACAAGGTGCTATCACAGTTTTATGCAGAAGTGAGGAAAGAAAATGGGGGAAAACTACGAACCAGACTCTTAAAGTAATGCAGACTTTTGAAATTTCAAAACTTCGAAATCACGAGTGAAATTAAACCTTAATTTTACTCGGCCCCATACGATTACCTCTACTAACTAATAAAAATGGAAGTCTGTGATTCGAATTCAATAGCTTTTGTTCCACTAAACAAAAATAATTGGGTGTCAGGGAAAATTCTTTTCATGACCTGCACTTGAAAAATGTGAAAGACGGTACAGCTTTAAGAAAAGGCCAACTTTTTTTATTTTATTTTTTAAATTAACTTTGGTTTAATAAAAGGAATATTTTAGTTCATAGGCTTATGCTTTTATATTTTACTCCAGCTTTTACAAATGTGGGTAAATTGTGGGTTAAGGAAATGAAACGTGTGTGTGTGTTTTTTTTTTTTAAATAAAACAAAAGGAATAATAATTAACTTGATTTACAGACTCTGGGTCCAAAATTGTACATACAAGAAACACACATTATAATATGTTCAGCAGTCTCAAAAGTAGCCGGTCACTGGCGGCAAATCGCCGGCTATGGCTTGTTATGCCGCCGGCTATTGTCAGTCGAGTCACAAAATTTAATATTAAACATTTCTGACAGCAAAAAAAGTTGTGAACGTAACTTACATCCACTGTCATGCATGTCCGTTGCCGCGTCAACTGTGTTTACATCCTCGACATCTGCCGCCTGTGTTGCCAGATTGCGCATTTTCCCGCCCAATTTGGGTGGTTTTAAGTGCATTTTGGCGGGTTTTGAACATATTTTGGGCTGGAAAACGTCAGCAGTATCTGGCAACATATTTTTTTTACTTAATACAAGAAATTAATGGATGCCAATGTTTTTGCCAAAATGGTATTTTATTTTCCATTGTTTAGGCAGCTTCAGCATCATACTGTGAGATTCTGTTCAAATTGTTTTTTTTCTTCTATGAAGCCTGAGCCATTTATTTTATTAGTTTATAATTATTGTTTAGTCTTCAGGAGAGACTGCCTGCACACAGTACTAGTATTAGTTTTTTTTTTTTTTCCTTACATGAAAGCTGAGGCATTTATATTATATTTTAAGGTAACTTCATGTTGTGCTGTGAGGTTCTATGCACTTTAACTTTTGAACCAACAGGAGCATTTGGATAAGTAAAGCCTATTTTTCTGCATTTTTTGTAGTCCTGGTAATCTTTTATATTGGTAAAGTTGTTTATAGGTCCATTTCTCAGTGTCTGTTTTTTTTAATCAATAGTTTTTCAGTAATAACTTAATATTTAACATATCACTCAATTTTAAACAACCCCCGCGCCTCCCCCATGGCTTGCCCCCATAGTCTCCAAAATTTCTGTGGGAAACACTGGCGTGCGTAACAACGCTAATCAAGCTTAAGCTAGACGACCCACCTCAAATACCTGTCCCGGGTAAATGTTATCCAAATTTTAGATGGCCTGTTCCAAACCATCCCACCCCATGAAAAATTCATACTTGCATATCTCTCTCTATTAGGGCTGTAACAATATGCGTATTGAAATCGAAATCGCGATACGCAGAGCCACGATCCGTGTCGCGATACAAGAAGGCAGAATCGCGGTACACCCTTTCAAACTTCTCCTCAGCCCAAAAACAGAGGCGCTTCCAAACTTCAATTTATGAATACTTTACTTTTTATTTAAATTACATTTTAAACTTACTTAAATTACTTTTATTTTTTATATCTATTAGTAAGTCGTTTTTTTGCTGACCTGCGACAATCTTCTGCGAGTCACGCAACGTCCACACTCGCCACTGGCACAGCATTCATTTCTTTTAAGCGGTTGCCATTCTGGTTGCGACGCGGGGAGCGAATCTGTAAACAAGCAGCTCATTGGCTGGCTAGGTGTGCCACAAGCCAATCACAATCACTTGACCGGAAAGGCATGCAGTGTTGCCAGATTGGGTGGGTTTAGGTGCTTTTTGGCTGGTTTTGAACATATTTTGGGGTGGAAAACGTTAGCAATATCTGGCAACACTGAAGGCATGTCTGCTTGGGCAGAAGCCTTCTGCGGCAGTTACATTTTGACACGCGAGCAATGTTTCACCATAAAAATTCCGTAATTTCCATCTGTTTTCCGCGATCACAGAAAATCATTGGCCCTATGAGTGTGAGACAGTGAGAGAGCCACCCCCCCAAAAAAAATCTGAACGGATTTACACGATTTGGAAAAATGACTTTTTCAGAACCGAAAAAAACAGAGCTTCCGGCTCAACAGTATTATTTTGAGAAATAAAACAGTCTTTGGATATACATTTGTTCATTTTTGCATACATATTACTCATTCTCTGCAGTGGTCTGAATTATTTGTTATTAAATAGTTTAATGTAAGTAAGTAAATGTTAAGTCAAATTTACTACTTTAAAAATACATTTTAAAAAAATCGTGGGTGTATCGAATCGTGGGTCAAAAATCGCGATTCGAATCGTGAGTTGGGTGTATCGTTACAGCCCTACTCTCTATCTATCTATCTATCTATCTATCTATCTATCTATCTATCTATCTATCTATCTGCACGCTTTGCATGCATTATGTCTGCTGCTGGCAGACATTTTACCATTTTGCACCCTGCTGTAAATTATTTGTACCCTGCTATTCTCCCGAACTTTGAAGCCCCTGTATGTTCATATATACGCACGCGCGCGCACATTAAAAAAGAAATCAGATTGAAGATGCATACAATTGGCTCAGTATTGGGTATCACTTTCCTTAATACTAGTCAAACACATTATGATGGCATTTCTTGATGCTGTTAACCTACACACAAATTTGTACATGAGGTTTCTCATTAGAGCCTGGAACGTGGGTACATTTGCAATTACAAACAGAGCACTTGCACTTTCCCACCTAGGCGTCTTAAGCAAGATTCTAAGTGCATCATTATATGCCACCCTGATCTTATTCATCTTTGCTTTGCTATAGCTACACCAAAGGTCAGCTGTATACAGTGGAGTACAGTATGTTCTAAAGAGAGATATTTTGACGTCATTGGTACACATATATAAAATTTACGTGCCAGCATATTCGCTTGAGCATACAGTTTGCAACATTGACGCTGAATGTCATCATCCACGTGAATCATTTCTAAGAATATGACCCAAGTATTTTACTTTAGTTGCAATTGTCAGCACAGTGTCATGTAAATAAAAAGAAGGGAAGTGTAGTTTTTGATCCTCCTTAGGCCCCGGTCACACCGCCCGAACTTTGCTGGAGCGTTCCTGGAGCGGTGAAAAAAATTCATCACCACTCGTAACCGTTCACCACCGTTTAACAAAAGTTGGCCCCCGTTAAAGCAACGCTGTATACGCTTGGCCACCGCTGATGTTTCTCGAGGGGCCCTCCTACCGCTCCGAAAGTTTTGAGCTGCACAAAATATTGCGAGCGGTGAGGAGGGGGCAATTTTCCGCCCCGGCAAAGTTCATCCCCGCTCCACCAACGCCCAGTCAAAGTTTGGCACCGCTAGACGCAAGTTCGTGGACGCTTGGGTCCGCTAGGCCAACGCAGAAATCTTGAACGCTGGACCACCGCTGCTTCGCCAGCGTTGCCCAGGCGGCGATTAAACGTTGCACAAACTTTGGTGGAGCGGTTGTAAGCGTTTTACGAGCGGACACGGGGTTGCTGGAACGGTGTCGGGCGTTGAAGCAGCTATCCATGGCGGCGATGAACTTTGGTTTGGCGTTGGTATAGAGGTGTCGGAGCGGGACCAGAATTTGGCTATAAATACGGGGAGAAATGGACCAGGAGCTCATTTGGAATTGAGCTGCCGTTGAGTTCAGACCTCATCTATATCGAATTTGCTCAAAGTTGCAGTAAAACTGTATCACCATGGATGCTGAGAGACTTGCTATGATTGGTGCTAAACCAACTTTATACCCCCGCCGAGCCAAAGCCCGCATGCGCAGAACGCCGC
Organism: Neoarius graeffei; assembly: GCF_027579695.1. NCBI lineage: Eukaryota > Metazoa > Chordata > Actinopteri > Siluriformes > Ariidae > Neoarius > Neoarius graeffei. The sequence goes on from NC_083576.1 coordinate 49,882,423, forward strand.
TAAACCAACGCTCGCGTCACCGCTAAACCAACGCTAAAGCAACGCCGGCTTCAGCGGTGCACTGCTAAGCCAACGCCCTTGTTTTCGATTTTATTTCCCATTTTGTGCGCGGTGACGAGTGTTGTCGAAATTTGGCCCCCCCTCCCTACCGTTCAAGGAACGCTCCAGCAAAGTTCGGGCGGTGTGACCGGGGCCTCCTTAGTCCTGGCAATCGTGACAACACTCTTGAGTTATATTTGATGTCATACTCCATCCCATAGTCTGAACAGGCTCTGAGCAATTGCTGGAGACCAGCACTATAGGGTGATAGGACAACTAAGTCATCAGCATACAATAGATGATTAACAAGCTTATCCCCAACCATACATCCAGTCTTACAATCTTTTAGCTTCCTGGACAGGTCATCCATATATAGATTAAAAAGAACAGGAGAAAGAATTCCACCTTGCCTGACACCATTGGTAACAAGGAAAGGGCTAGAACATGCATCGCCCCATCTGACCTGCATGGTTTGATGGGAATACCAGTAATGCAGGACACGCATCAAGTATAAAGGAACCCCTCGTTCAAATAGTCTTAGAAACAGCTTTCCATGGTTGACACGGTCGAACGCCTTAAGCTAGCCGCACACTACGCCGATCCACGCGGTACCGAACCGACCCATTTCAGAGCCGACTCCCGACAGGGCACGCACATATCCCCGACTAACTCACGACTGTTGACGAGTGCAGTCGCGATTGAAGCGACACCAAACGAGATTATGCGAACTAAGCATCATAACAAACATTCCGCTAAATATCACGTGACAACTTAATAGCTTTGTGATTGGCTATTGGATATAGTTACTGTTAAATCCAACACTTGAAGATGCTACAGGCTGAATTACAAATGACACAACATGGAATATGTAGCGCACTATCTAGGCTGCATGAGCTATTATTCCCAACCTTAAATAGTGCACTTATATAGGGGAGTTAAAGCGATTTGGAATTCAGCCACACAACTTGAGCAGAGTGGCTTTCCAGCCCACTGTGTCTATGGATAAAGCTTCAGTCTATGGAATTACAGTATATACCTGCATTAGGTGCTACCAACACGTATTTCTCGCGCTAGAAATTGTGTTTAATGATGTCACGTGTTATATGCGAAAGATATGATTGGCTATTGCTAGCTACTCTCGCCGATCAGTCTGGCTCCCGATTAGTTTTTCGAATCGGCTGTGAGAGGAGTCGGTACCATCGAAAACTAGTCTTTACTCCTGACTCGCGACTTCAGTTGGCTCGGTACGCTGAAAATCAGCGTAGTGTGCGGCTAGCTTTAGACGCATCTAAAAAACACATAAATATTGTAGAATTCTTCTTATATTTTGATATAAGCTCTTTTAATGCATAGATACACAAATCTGTTGCATGTTTTAAAACCAAATTGTCAGTTGTTGGAATATTTAAGCTGATAGGAAAATAAACGTTGCTTTTTTTCAATAAAATATTTTTGGAAAAAAATTAAATTAATATCTTGGGTAAAATCGAATCGTGACTCCAATATTGCGAATCGAATCGTGAATTGGGTGAACTGTTGCATTCCTATTCTGTCCATGTCTGAGCGGGTTTACTCTGGGTTCTCCAGTTTCCTCCCAGTTCCAAGAAACCTGCTCACTGCAGGATTAACTGCTTTTAAATTGGTTGTAGAAGTGAATGTGTGCGCACGTGTTTCTCTGCCATGACGAGACATCCCTTTAAGGGTGTTTACCCAGATCCACTGCAACCCTGACCAGGATAAAGCTGTTACTCACCGTGAATGAATAAATGGATTGATTGGTCTGATGCATCTCAATTAGTTTAATGAAGATGGGAGTCTAAATCCTTTTGGCAACCCGTGGACAGGGTTCATAAACGAAGGGCTTTTAAATTTTGGCAGTGAGACAAAAATCCACACCATCTTTTCGTTTTAACTGATAACTGACAAGATGAGAATATAAATATTAATTCACTCGATATTGTCTTGCAAAAGTATTCCCCCCCCCCTTGGTGTTTGTCCTGTTTTGTTGCATTTCAAGCTGGAATTAAAATAGATTATTGGGGGGTGAGCACCGTTTGATTTGCACATCATTTCCTACCATTTTAAGGTGCCTTTTTTTTTTTTTTTAATATTGTGACAGAAAGGGAAAAAAAACCCAGAAATCTGGAGTGTGTATAGGTATTCACCCCCCAAAGTCAATACTTTGTAGAGCCACCTTTTGCTGCAATTACAGCTGCAAGTCTCTTGGGGTATGTCTCTATTAGCTTAGCACATCTAGCCACTGGGCTTTTTGCCCATTCCTCAAGGCAAAACTGCTCCAGCTCCTTCAAGTTAGACGGGTTGGGTTGGTGTACAGCAATCTTCAAGTTATGCCACAGACTCTTAATTGGATTGAGGTCTGGGCTTTGACTAGGCCATTCCAAGACATTTAAATGTTTTTTTTCCCTTTAAACCACTCCAGTGTAGCTTCAGCAGTATGTTTCCAGGTCATTGTCCTGCTAGCCCGTGAATCTTCGTCCCAGTCTCAAACCTCTAGCTGACTCTAACAGGTTTTCCTCCAGAATTGCCCTGTGTTTAGTGTCATCCATCTTTCCTTCAGTCCTCACTAGCTTTCCTGTCCCTGCAGATGAAAAATATCCCCACAGCATGATGCTGCCACCACCATGCTTCACTGTAGGGATGGTGTTCTCAGGGTGGTTTGTGCCACACATGGCATTTCCCATGATGGCCAAAAAAATCAATGTTCGTTTCATTTGACCAGAGAATCTTTTTCCATGTGTTTGGGGAGTCTGCCACATGCTGTTGGGCAAACTCCAAACAGGTTTTCTTAAGTAATGGCTTTTTTTTTTCCGGCCACTCTTCCATAAAGCCCCGCTCTGTGGAGTGTACAACTTAGTGTTCCTATGGACAGATACTCTCATTTCCACTGTGGATCTTTATATCTCCTTCAGTGTTCTCTTTGGTGTCTTTGATGCATCTCTGATTAATGCCCTCCTTACCCGGTCTGAGAGTTTTGGTGGACGGCCTTCTCGTCAGGTTTGTAGTGTTGCCATATTCTTTCCATTTTGCTATAATGGATTTAATGGTGCTCCGTGTGATATTCAAAGTTTGGGATATTTTTTTTATATATATAACCCAACCCTGATCTATACTTTTCCACAACTTTGTCTCTGACCTGTTTGGAGGCTCCTTGGTTTTCATGTTGCTTGCTTAGTAGTGTTGCAGAGTCAGGGTTCTTCCAGAACAGGCTGATTTATACAGACATCATGTGACAGATAATGTGACACTTTGATTGCACACAGGTGGATCTTAATCAACTAATTATGTGACTTATGAAGTGAATTAGTTGGACCAGCTTTTATTTAGGGGTTTCATACGAAAGGGGGTGAATACCTATGCACACTCCAGATTTCTGTTTTTTCATCTTAATTGTTTGTGTCGCAATAAAACAACAATTTTCACCTTTAAAGGTGTAGACATGTGTAAATCAAATGGTGCTAACCCTCCAAAAATCCATTTTAATTCCAGCTTGTAATGTGACAAAACAGGACGAACACCAAGGGGGATGAATACTTTTTGCAAGATGCTATGTTCTTAAAACAAAAGTTATCTTTGGTCAGAAAGCATCTCGTGTTGTAGTTAAACTCGGGGAAATAAGCTGCTGTGGCTTTTCTACCATTTCTGAGCAGCAAATCCAATTTAATGAAAGCTTGTAGGAACTGAAGTCGCGAGTTGTACAGTTTCTGCACCGATCAGTGCAGTCGGATTGGTCCGAGGAACTCGCTTCAGCCGGTCGTTTGAGTTTGTTGCTTTAATGTGTTGTCGCGAGCCTGCAGAGAATTCCAGCTCAGCTCAGCGCGCTGCAATTCATTTAGATTTCTTTTTTTTTTTTTTTTTTTTTTTTTTTTTTTAATATTTTTATTAGGATTTTTTTTTTTCATACAAACAAGAACATTACACAATTCAAAAAAAAAAAAAAATAAAAATTGATAACGAGATTCTATTATGAAATAATTAAAATATTAAAGCTACACAGTACAAATAAAACCAAAAGGGGAGAAAAAAAAAAAAAAAAAAAAAAAAAAAAAAGGGAACGAGAGGGTCCGTCAGTTAGGGGGCAGAGACTGGAGAGAGTGGAAGAATGTAAGAAAGGGAAGCCACTTGTTATAAAATTTAGCAGAGTTACCGTTCACTGAATATCTGATCTTTTCCAACTTTAGAAAAGACATGACGTCACTGAGCCACTGACGACTCGAGGGAGCTTTAGTCGACTTCCAGTGGAGTAGAAGGTGGCGTCTTGCCAGTAAGGAAGTAAAAGCTAAAATATCCAATTGATGAGAGGTAAACCGGTTATGGTCCTCTGGGAGCCCGAATATAGCAACATGGGGGGAGACTTTTATGGTCACTGATAGTATTTTAGACATGGTATCAAAATAATTCAACCAGAAGCAAGAGAGTAGCGGACAAGAGTAGAACATATGGGTTAAATTGCAGGATGAGGCATGACATTTGTCGCATTTGTCAGCAATACTGGGATAGATTTGAGACAATCGAGCTTTGGAAAAATGGACTCTAAACAGTACTTTAAACTGTATAAGTGTGAGACGAGCACAGGATGAGCTTGTGTGAATTTTCTTAAGAGCAGTGTCCCACCAGTCATCCTCCAAGTTTAGATCCAGTTCATCTTCCCAGGCAGTCTTAACTTTAGTAACTGGTGAGCAATCAAAAGAAAGAAGTTCGTTATAAACTTTAGAAATAAATGATTTTTGAAGTGGATCGCGGTTTAAAAACACCTCCCAATGTAGAGTAGGCGGTAAGGAAGGAAAAACTGGAAACAAAGCTTTAGCGCAGTGTCTAATTTGAAAGTATCGAAAGAGATGAGAAGGTGGGAGATGAAATTCTTTTGAGAGATCTATAAAGCTGCGAAAAATACCATCCTTGTAAAGGTCTTTAAAACATTTCAGGCCTTTATTATGCCATGCAAGAAAGGTTGAATCTGTAAACGGAGGTTGAAATAAATTATTCTTCAGTAAAGGAGCTAATGTAGACGCTGACTTAAATTTGAAGTGCTTCCTAAATTGATACCAAATTTTAAGTGTGGAGAGAACCACTTGATTATTTGTAAAGCCAGAGGGGTTAGATGGAATAGAAGAGGTAAGTAAAGCAGGTAAGGAGGATGAAACACATGACTGTGCCTCCAAGTTGCACCATGGCAGATTGGTAGATTTGAACCAAAATGAAATTTTATGAATATGTGCCGCCCAATAATACAGTTGGAAATTCGGAAGTGTCAATCCACCATTGAATTTACATCTCTGAAGTATGGATTTACGGATCCTGGGAGCCTTTCCACACCATAAGAAATCAGAAATAGTTTGATCAATTGTTTTAAAAAACTGCTTTGGCAGGAAAAGTGGGAGACAATGGAACAAAAATAGAAATTTGGGCAAGATGTTCATTTTAACTGCGTGAATTCTTCCAATTAACGAGAGAGGCAAGCTTCTCCATCTTTGGAAGTCAGATTTAATTTTAGACATTAAAGGTAAAAAATTAGCAGAAAAAAGTGACTTTAACGTTCTAGTAACGCTGATCCCAAGATACCTAAAGCCAGACAGATTCATCTTAAAAGGGATATCTGACTGTGTAAGCTGTGATGCTGAAGCATTAATAGGATAGCATTCACTTTTAGAGATATTCACTTTATAGCCTGAGAATGATCCAAATCTCTGGAAAGCAGATAAAATTGTGGGAATGGAAAGGACAGGATCTGAGACATATAACAATAAATCATCAGCATAAAGTGACAACTTAAATTCTGTGCCCAATCGTGAGATCCCTCTAAAAGTTGAGGAGGACCTCAGAAAGATTGACAAGGGCTCTATAGCTAGTGCGAACAATAGAGGAGATAGGGGACACCCCTGTCTGGTACCACGGGTTAGAGTAAAAAAACTGGATTGGATGCCATTAGTGGAGATGCTTGCTTGTGGAGATGTATAAAGGAGACGTATCCATGAAATGAACCCATTTCCCAGTCCAAATTTCTTTAGTACAGTAAATAAATAGTCCCATTCAACCCTGTCGAAAGCTTTTTCTGCATCAACCGAGATTACTGCTTCGGGTGTTGTTGTGGTAGTTTTAGAATAAATAATATTTAGGAGTGTGCGGACATTAAAAAATAACTGCCGCCCCTTAACAAATCCAGTTTGCTCATGTGAGACAATAGTTGGTACAATGTTTTCCAGGCGACAGGCCAAAGCTTTAGCAAGGATCTTAGCATCTACATTTATTAATGAGAGAGGTCTGTATGAGCTGCAGAGATTTGGATCCTTATCTTTTTTTAAGAGGAGACTTATGGAGGCTTGCCTTAAAGTGGGAGGGAGAGTGCCATGTTCCAGTGATTCTTTATAAACAGCATGCAGTAAAGGGAGCAGTTTTTCCTGAAATCTCTTAAAAAATTCAACTGGGAATCCATCAGGGCCAGGAGCTTTGTTATTTTGCATGCTACTCACAGCGAGAGTGATTTCTTCTACCGTTAATGGGGAGTCAAGTTTTTTAGCAGCATCTAAGCTTAACACAGGAAAATTGAGGCTATCCAGGAATGAATTCACTTCAGTGGTGTCAGGTGAAGATTCAGATGTATATAAAGAGGAGTAAAATGAGTGAAAAACAGAATTAATGGTAATGGGATCCTTATGCAATGAGCCAGATGAATCTTTTATCTGAGGGATCATACGTGAGGCTGCCTGGCGACGTAGTTGATGAGCCAGGAGCCGACTTGCCTTGTCGCCATGTTCATAATATGTGGAGCGTGATCGTAAGAGAAGTCGCTCTGCATCACTAGTGGTAATGAGATCAAATTCAGTCTGTAAATCAACACGTTGTTTAAGTAAACTGGGAGAGGGGCAAGTAGCGAGTTGTTGGTCCAATTTGGCGATATTAATAGAGAGTTCTTGCAATTTGGTTTTACGGGACTTATTCAAGTGGGCAGAGTAGGAAATAATTTGTCCCCGCAAGTATGCTTTTAATGATTCCCACAGCAGTGAACAAGAAACAGGTTCCATATCATTCTGATTTATAGAGATATAATCATCAATTTTAGTTGCAATAAATTCTGTGAACTTATCATCTGAGAGAAGTAATGTATTGAACCTCCAAGGTGTTGAGTAACGGGGTTGTGAAGAAAACTGAATATCTAAAGAAAGAGGAGCATGGTCAGAAATAACAATCGGGTGGTAATTGACAGACAGTACTTTGGGAATTAGTTTGGCATCAATAAAATAATAATCAATCCGAGAGAAAGACTGATGCATCTGAGAGAAAAATGAATATTCCTTGGTACAAGGGTTATAAAATCTCCAAGGATCAATGCAACTGTTCTTAGACATAAAATCTGAAAGTGACCTTGACATTAAAGAAGGGGTCAGAGTTTGTGGGTTAGAGCGGTCTAGGTTGGGATCAATTACACAGTTCATGTCCCCTCCAATTATAAGAAGGCTGTTGTTCAATGAGGGAAGACATTCAAAAAGTTTATTCATAAAGTGTGGATCATCAAAATTGGGGGCATATATGTTAACTAATAAAACGGGAGTATGGAATAGCGTGCCTGTAACAATTAAGTATCTGCCGTTTTTGTCTGATATCACCTTAGAAGCTGAAAACTGGATTGACTTACCAATTAAAATAGCAACCCCCCTGGCTTTAGAGTTGAAATTAGAGTGAAACACCTCAGAAACCCAGGAACATTTAAGTCTGACCTGATCTTTGACGCGCATGTGGGTTTCCTGCAGAAACACTAGGTCAGCTTTAAGACGTTTCAAATGAGCAAATATCCTTGATCTCTTAATTGGACTCCCCATGCCTTTAATATTCCAGCTCAAAAATCTCACAGAGGACCCAATATGTGGAATATCAGGAGTACGAGCGTTGGTGGACATATGTTAAGTTCCTAGAGATAGAAATAGACTGAAAACGGACCCCCAGGGAAGGAAGGAAAAGAGGGGAAAAACGCAAAAAATAAAAAAAACCCACAAAAAAGAATAAAAAAAAAAAAAAAAACACCACACTTACAAATTGAACCCCCCACCCCGCCCCATTGCACTTACAACGACCCCATCCCCAAACGATGGAGAACCCAGTGCTAACTCCACAAGGAGTCAGATCCCCAAAACGAAAACTTGCGGCTTTGAGCATGACTATCGAGCTTCGGATTGAGCTCCTGCAGTCCTAGCAACATTTGACAGATCGGTACAACCAATCAAGTCCAAGTGAAAACTGAAAACCACACATTGTGCGTATATGAGAATAATAAAGAGGAAACAAATGAAATAAAGTAATAACTGTCAATATTAACTGACTCTGCTTCCTCAAGGTTGTGTATCATTTCTCGGTTCTCTCACTACTGAGCGATCTGATGAATGCACTGGCCTCTTCTGGTGATTTAAACTCCTTCTCTGCACCGTTATGAGTGACCCGGAGGCGCGCCGGGTACAGCAAACCAAAGCGAATCCCCGGTATTTCGCGGAGCTGGCGTCGGACCTCATTAAAGGAGGCTCGGGCACGGGCCGTCCTCGGAGTGTGGTCGGGGAAGACAGAAAAACTCATGTCTCCAATCTTGATCCGTTGCTGAGCCCTGGCTCGGCGCAGTATGTCCACACAGTCTGTATGGTAGTGCAGACGAGCGATTATGGGGCGCGGGCGCTCTCCGGGCTTCGGTTTCGGCTGGAGAGTACGATGAGCGCGGTCCACGAGAGGCTCCTTCGCGAGGTTAAAGGCCTCCTTGAGCAGAGAGGAAACAGCTGTAGCAGTAAAGGAGGTGGAAAAGTCTTCGGGAATGCCCACTAGCCGTATGTTGTTGCGCCGCGATCTCGCCTCCAAATCCTCGCATTTATTGTCCAATCTCGTCAGTTCAGTTGTCAGATGCTCCACTTTAGCCTGTAAGGTAGTAATGTCGTCGGCGCAGGAGGACAGCGATGTCTCCATTTCACCTACGGTAGTCTTCAGAGTGCACACATCGGACTGGATGTTTGTAATGCTACTGGATAATTCAGTCTTCACTGCCTGTAGCTCAGCCTTGATATTTGACAAGTTTTCGGTCAAGGCAGCCTGAAGCTCAGTTTTAAAAATAGCCGACATCTCAACACGGAGTGACGAGAGCAGCTCGGCCTTAAAGTCGTGGAAAGCAGCGCCGCCTGCGGCTTCAGCCAGACCAGAAGAAGAATCACTACGAGGCGGGGATGTAACGTGCGAAGCAGGCCGCGGTGGCTGCACAGGTACTTTAGGCTTTGGAGGCATTTAGATCGGCAAAAAAAAACCAGCGTTAAATTCAAATTATGGTGGTGGAGAACACACACACCGAAAAAAGATACAAAAGGTGTACCTAAAATAGGGTTTTTTAAAGGTTGCTGCAGGAGCTCGGAGAAACGCGTCCTACTCCATTAGTCGCTACACCGGAAGTCATTCATTTAGATTTCTGTTGCGCATTAAATATGACACGGTCACAAAGCAGCTTTTCAGAAATCTGGATAGTGAATTGCATTTCGCTAGAACTTGGCCATTTTACTTTCCTGGAAACGGGATCCCAGCTATGTGCCACACACTTCCAGAGAAAATGAGTCTCCTATTGCTTTATCACTTAGTAGCAGGGCTTTGAACCGGTTCAAGGAACGAAAACGAAAACCGGGAACTCTTTCTATTTCACATGGAACAGAAACGAAACCAGAAACTTTATTATTTTTTATGTTCCGGAACAGAAAAGCTTATTAAAAATAATGGTAACCGGTTAATACCGGTTTTTATTTCGTTCCTCAAAGTTTCCGTAGCCTACAAATAAAAAAGTCATTCTTCTCCTGTGCAAGTTTCTATGACCCGCTGGGGTTCACTTCCTGTGTGACGGTCGCTGACTGAATGGAGAGAGCGGGAAGGTGGACTGCTATCACGTCTCCATGTGATAATAAGTGCATTACTGAGTGTCTGAGCAAAGAAGAGCCTGAACGTTGCAACCTCCCTATTGGCTGTTTGTAAAAATGTATCAGTTGTTGCCCTTCCCACGGGAATCATCGCGGGCTCGAGAGACGAGACCTGACGAGTTAGTTCGTTGGTAGCAGAACAAAATGTCTGGACACAAATCGGGTTTTCAGGAAAGAAAATAAACGGAGGGTCGAAAATACAAAAAAGGAGGCAGAAAATGCAAAACGAGTTTTAAGGTAGGACAAATGGTTAGTTTTCTGAGGCAGCCCGCCGTGGCTGCAGGCTTTCAGTTGTGTCATTGAATGGTTAGTTTTCTGAGGCAGCCCGCCGTGGCTGCCTGCAGGCTTATTTATTATAGCCCATTTAGTTAAAATAGTTGATATAAAATGTTTATAGTTATGTGATGGTTGTCCTGATTTAGACTGTTTTTTTTGGGGGGGGGGATTTGCGTGATGTTGCACCCGGGTCCAGATTAGGGCAGAACCGGCCCTGGCTACATTTCAGGTGTAGTTTGTTTTATGTATGTATGTACTTGCATAGATGTGTACTTGGTCTTCCAATATGGTGCCTAACAAAATCTTGCGGCGCGGTGACGTCATGCGGTAGCCCTCTATAGGGCCTGACTAGCCTTTGGTAACACACTAAACGAATTCTCTTTCATTTTTGGCACTTTTTCTGTTTGTGTAGATGGGAAGACATACTGAGAATCCAAATCGCCAACATTTGAAATAATAATTGTTTTGAATTATTTCTTGTCTTATTTAATGAAGGTTGTAATAGAATTAGCCTACATTTGGCTTAAGCTGGATGAGACAGAGACATCATTTTATAGCCATTTGTTAAACAGCTGACAGGGAACGTAATTAACCGTTCCGGGAGCGAAATTTTTTTGTTCTAACCGGTTCGGGAACGTCTATTTAATGGTGGAACCCAAAACCGGAAACGTTAAAATTCCGTTTCTGTTCGGAACGAACCAATAGGAAAAAAATTCTGGTTCAAAGCCCTGCTTAGTAGACATTACAACGGAGACGATACCAGGAACAATATTTATTTATTTATTTATTTATTTTACCAACTTTGCTCAAAAGTGTGAATTGGACTCCTTCTGGAGCCATTCTCTTCTGACCCATTAAGCTTTTCCTCTTCCCTCGTCTGGTCTCTCTGTGCGAATACTTGTGACAGTAGTGTCACGGAGCAGCTGCAAGCACACCTCTGGCAGATGTTGATCCTCTGATCAACACAAGCTGCCTCACTATGTCAGGGCGAGAGAGTATTTTCATGTCTGTATATGGTGATTCCAGAGAGAGATCTCTCTCTCTCTCTGTGTGTGTGTGTGTGTGTGTGTGTGTGTGTGTGTGTGTGTCAGTCACTCGCGTATGCTGTCTCTTGTTCCAGTTGATCCATATGTGACATCAGCACAAGTCCCTTAGTGGAATCTGGAAGCTGCTTTGAACATGTTTGTGTCTGTCTCTGCTTGCCAAAGCTTATTTCTCAGGAGCCTGTGTGTGCGTGAGAGAGAGAAAGAGAGTGAGTGAGTGTGAGGTTTTGCAGGTGGTGACCAGATTGGAAAAATCAGTCTGCCTTTAACTGCTATGTGTAAAGTGGATGTGCCTGAGCGTGTAGATAGTAAAACAGTTTGGGGTTGTTTACCTTGAAATGGGTTTGTTTGTGTGTGAAGTGTGACCAACTGCTACATGTTCCTGTTCCACGGTGATGACTTTTCTCATTCACTGACACACCTCTGTTGTACCTCCAGTGTGTCGCATAGCCTGTCGTGGACCTTACACGTGGCTTGTGGGAATACACACGGTCTCAATGCAAGTTTAGGCTTCCATTTTGCAAGCAGCATGCTGTGTGTGTGTGTGTACACCGAGATGATGGAAGTGAAGTAAAGCTCAGAGGAGACGTGATGTCCGCGTGGATAAATCAGATAAATAGCTCGGGTGCCCGGGACCTTTCCTGTCCAGACTGTTTAACAATTATTCGCCAAAGGTGAGGTGGATAATAACTGCGATGAAGTCGAGGTTATTATTCACCTACACTACCGTTCAAAAGTTTGGGGTCACCCAGACAATTGTGTTTTCCATGAAAAGTCACACTTTTATTTACCACCATAAGTTGTAAAATGAATAGAAAATAGAGTCAAGACATTTTTCTGGCCATTCTGAGCATTTAATCGACCCCACAAATGTGATGCTCCAGAAACTCAATCTGCTCAAAGGAAGGTCAGTTTTATAGCTTCTCTAAAGAGCTCAACTGTTTTCAGCTGTGCTAACATGATTGTACAAGGGTTTTCTAATCATCCATTAGCCTTCTGAGGCAATGAGCAAACACATTGTACCATTAGAACACTGGAGTGAGAGTTGCTGGAAATGGGCCTCTATACACCTATGGAGATATTGCACCAAAAACCAGACATTTGCAGCTAGAATAGTCATTTACCACATTAGCAATGTATAGAGTGCATTTCTGATTAGTTTAAAGTGATCTTCATTGAAAAGAACAGTGCTTTTCTTTCAAAAATAAGGACATTTCAAAGTGACCCCAAACTTTTGAACGGTAGTGTATTGCCGCTTTTCCACTACCAACGCGGCTGAGTCGGGCTGAGCCGTGCCGTGCTGAGTCGGGCTGAGCGGGGCTGTTGGAGTTGCATTTCGACTACAACCGCGCTGAACCATGCTGGCTGGAAGTGGGTGGACACATTGGGTGGAGTTAGCGAAAGTGGGTGGATGTCACGTGATGTCGTTAGGCGGCGCAAACAGTGACATCAGTGAGCTTTTAAGCGGTAGTCTCACGACCCGGATAGTAAACAATAAACATGGAGGACATGGAGTCGTTAGTGTTGCTGGTCTTGGTGCTGTGGCTTGTTGTCACCGACAACGCCAACAGATACTGGCAAGAGCGTATAGATGAGGCGAGGCGCATAAGGCTTCATAATTCTCGTAATTCGTAATTCTCCTTCTTCCGGGTTTACGGTGTTTACAGATCCCAGTGTGCTCGCGGGGCGTGTGTGGGAGTGTGAGGACACTCCTCCTCACCAATCAGTGCACAGGGGAGTGTCTCCTCACGCCCCTAGCCTCACTCAGCTCGGTTTGGCTCGCTTCAGCCCCACTCCAAAACCGTGCGAGTTTTGGGGGCTGAGCAGGGCTGAAGCGAGCTGAGTCGTGCTGTTCTTAGATAGTCGAAACGCGAGCTGTGTCGGGCTGAAGTGAGCTGAAAAAGGGTAGTGGAAAAGGGCCACAAGTTCACTGAGCCTGAGGCGGATAATTGTTTGTTTTAGCATAAATGCACTGGTGGTTTATTTAAAAAAAAATTTATTTCAGTCTTCAAAAGCAACATGCAAATGTCATGCGTGCAGACTTGCCGCTTATCTATGCCGACTCATAAATACTTGTTTTGAAATGGATAAAATAACACAATTCCACCTTACCTTTGAATAGTTTTTGACCAAACTTTGCAGCATCTTTAATGCTTTTTAGAAACAGGATTTTCTTTCATAAAGTGTAATTCTTCCTGACTTGCAATGACCAAGCGTTTGGCTGCCATTTTGCCGAGTCGCTTGAGGCGATTATCGAGAAATAGTCCAAACTTCTCGACCAATCAGCACGCACGTTTTCCGATGATCACGTGCATATTTATACTAATGTATATTTTTATCTTTAGTTGTTCAGCTGATAAGGAGGTTCAACAACCCTAAAAAATGGTTACTACTTCATTCATTGACCGCCTCAAAATAGTTTTTGTTTACGCAACGCAATGCAACGCAACACGCCTCAACACATCTGTAACTATGAAACTGCAAACCCCTCTGCCTGCTGATCTACCAACACTGTATGAGGTCAGTTTTTATGGAAAAAGTCATTCTCAAAAATTTGAGACTAATATTAGGGGATTTGATCTCTTATTTCCGTGAGGTGTTTTTTTTTTCGTTATATACACACACGAGACCTTTGTACAAAGCTCCCCCCATTAATTTTCATCACCAGTTTGTGTTTAAATGCTTAATACTGTGATACTTTTGAAAATGTGTTATCTTGGTTCTTGCACTGTTAAAGTTTCAGACTGTAATGTGCATGGAGTTAAACATATTGAGAGAAAATATGCAGCGTGAGGACAGTACATTTACATTTTATAGTCCATCAATTACTCAGTGACTTGCGGACCTTTTTAGTCAAGTGACGCAAACGCAGCGTGCTCCGTGGTCTCACACGCGTATGCTTCCATAGTCTGGATCAGCAAACTAGCTGACTGTACATTACTACTACGCCCCAACAGATACATTAGTCTGCCAATATTATCGGCTGGGATAAGCTAACTGCCAGTAAATCAAGATGGAACATGGATCCTTTAAAGTGCATATCACGGGTAAATTCAGGAGCGAGATCAGTGTAATTCTCCTATTTTATATTAAACTTTGGTCAAATATCTGTCACATTCTGCATTTTGTGCAATATTTTTTTTTCCCTTGCGCAATACCAGAAAAAATTCAGTTGAAATCAAGCCATTTGAGGCGAATTGGTCCGCCTCTGAAAAAACTTGGCATTTGGATTTCCCGGCAAACATTGATTTTCGTGACGTCGCGTGCGGGACGCCTCCTTAATCCTACGTCAGCGCTGGTTTGTTGATGAGAAAGCGACCTGGTGGTTTTCTGCAAATTTCTTCAACGTTATCACGTAATTATTAAAATGGTTAACAGATGTATCGTAGGAGGGTGTAGCAACCTTACATTCTTCATCCAAAGGTGAAGTAACATTGCGCTCAGGTGATAACTCCATATTTCAATGCAAAATCGCTAGCTGCTAAACGTGGTCTACACAGGCTGCGCACTGAAACCGTGCAAAGCTCGCGCAGCCTGCTGGCGCTTCCGCAGGTGACGTCACGAATCTGGCTCCAGACTCCTTTGGGATTTTTCCAGATGCGTTTTGTTATTTTATTTTTTCTGCTGTAGACAGACGGCCTTGTGCAAAATTACCCTTCTGGATGAGTGTGTAAAGGGACATAGGATGTGCATGCATTTTAGATGAGTGTAGAAGGGGAAAGCTATTGCACTAAACTATAAACCTTCAATTACTTTATCGCTATTTCAGTGCAGTGCACATTTTCAGAAGCAAAAACATTTTAAATATTTGTTTCAATTTGATTTGACTGTTTGAGTCCATTGCTGGTAATTTGGACTGAGTTACTGTGTCTTGTCAGTATTGTTTTCAGGTACAAAATCAAAATATAAGTTGTGATAATCTTGAGAAGGCTCTTTTTAATTTTAGGGGGCGGTCATTATTTATGGGGGAGGGGGGCTATGAATTTGTGGGGGGGTCATGAAAAAGTGACACTACTTTGTATGGAGATGAGGAGATTATTGCCTCCTACAATGATGTGGCTTGGGGATATTCTGCAAAAATTTTCAGCCTCGCTGCGTTCGGCAACAACATGTACCCCTAAAGTCTACTTTTCTAGCCAAAAATCAATGATCATAGTGTATTATGAACTGTATGAAATGTGGTGGCCCGAATGCAGGTACCGCACACATTCGGGCCACCAAGTTTTCCATTTGGGCCAGTCACTTTTCAATTCCACTGGCCCAGTGGGCCACCAGTGGTAAATGCTGAATGTCTAGGCCTGCATACTCTTCATATAATTAAAAAAAAAAAAAAATTTGGTCCAGGATATGCACTTTAAAATGGATGTGTACAAATTGTCTTTTTTAAATTAAATTTTTTGTACAGTTCATATATAAAGTATGCTAAAGTATTTGTTATATTAACACTTTGTGCATGCTGTATATGAGTAATGAAGATGGATTAAACTTTTTTTTTTTTCCTAATTAAGTACTTGAAAACTAACAAATGTGCATGTTTCCAGATGAATACTTATGTATGTAGGCAGGGGTTAAATTGGGCCGGGGCTGTCCGGGGCTGAGCCCCGGCACATAAGCTCGGAGCGGATGGCATATGATTACGCACACATCAAAAGCAACAAACCCTTTTCATGATTTTCAGTTCTGAATAATTAAATATCGTTTTATTAATCAATAAACCCATGACTTTTATGAGATAGATCATAGTTTTCCTGATAAGACGACCTGTCAAAGCTATTTAGAACAGAACTTGCGATCAGAGATTCTGGTTTCTGGAACACTGCGTGGGTTGCCAATTCCGCTTTTTATAAGCGACTTTGGGGTTTCTTTTTTTGTGAGCTCGCTTTAAAAAAAAAATCAGAAGTCGTGGTTTGCGGGTTTTGGGGCTTGTGTTTCAGCGTTGTGACTTGTTTATAATTTTCTCCGTACACCGTCTCCCCTTTTACCTGCATACGATCCTAATCCATCAGAGGTGCTTGAACGAACTGTCTGTGCATTTGGCGAGTTCAATTTCCATAGTCCCCAGTTATCGACAAAACTTTTGCTGCATTCAAATGATTGTGCTTCTATTTTGCTGCTATAATATGCTCATCTTATGTATGTTCTAGACAATACAAAAAGCACCACATGCCAAATAAATAATTGAATACATAATAATAATAATAATAAATGCTTCCAATGTTATAGTGTTGTTTGTATTTGGTTGCATTCACTGCATGAATATATTTGATTGACAATTTGACTGACAGTGTTTTGGCATATTTAACATTTATCCTCCAAAATAAATCTACTGTTTTGGTTTAAGATTGTGCAAGCCTTCAAATTTTCTCACTGAACATTTCTCCTTCACATTTTTCACCTGTAGGCATGTGACAAGATTTAACATGATATTGCTCAACCTACCTCTGTAAAGTCAGCTAACAACTTATTAAAATGCACCAGAATTCAGCAAATAACATATATGATAATAAAAAACTTCTGGGGGAGGACCCCCAGACCCCTCCACTAATCATTTCCTTCAAACCAATGTACAACAACCTGTACAATCTGTTACATTGGCCAACCAATCTACATTCAAACTGCCATAATGTGTAGGGGGGCACTACAAGACACACATAGGCCTACAACACACAGATAAGGTGTATATCTCTGTGCAATATGATATGGTTATCAAATTAGAGGGTTATTTTCCAAAAAGTATATTGGGGCAGGGCGGCGGGGGCAGGGGCGGGTACGAGGCAGAGCCCCCCCACATAACCAATCCCAATTTAACCCCTGTATGTAGGCCTAATGAAAGCAGTTCTATTGTGTGCATTATGAAGAAATTTTCATGGCACGCTTAAATGCAAACACGGCGTTGGACTGCGGGGAAAACCAGTTGGCAGGACACATTGTTTTACAGAGATCAGCAAACAAACTGGAAATGCAGGGCATATCAGTGATTTGTTTTGCACTGCTTGATGTGAAGAGAACATGCCTCAGTGAAAAGCAGTCATTTCATTGTCTTATATCCTTGTTCAGCCACTAACCAGAAAAGCGATGCTCAGGGATCACATGACGCCCAAGTTAATGATTTCATCATTAACTTGTGCATCAGTACATGAACCAGATGTTCTCGACTCTTGTTTTTGTTTTTTGTTTTTTTGGGAAAAGTACATGCTGTAATTGTACCACCAGTAAATGGAAATCACTGTCTGATCCCAGCTCTTGAGCAAACAGGAGGCGTGATTGTGGAAAAGCTCCCAATATAGAGATCTTGCATGTGACATCACAGCCGATCCAGATTGTGACAGACACCATCTTGTCGGTCAAACGCCATATTTCCGCCTTCTACTTCTACCTTTTCTTCTGGAAAACCCTACTATATACAATTCTACTACAACGGCTGCGGCTACAAGCTCTCCCTACCTGTGCACGTTTTTTGTGTGTATTTTTGCGTGTTGTTCGTCTGTATCGGACTTCAATATTCACTACAACTGTAGGGACTTACTGGACAGTGGTTTCCAGCAGAAAATGATGGTTTGTAGCAATTTCCATCGCATGCACAACATTCCGGACGAGATAGCGAGACCAGCGGGGTCTCCGTAGATTATCGGAAGCAAAGCGAAGGAGGCGGCGTCAGGAGCAGAAGCAAAAGCGAGGCTGCAGAGCTGGCCTGTTGACTAAGCTCAGAAAACAGCCACTCAAATCTCCACTGCTAAGCCGCTACCTCTCCAACGCCAGATCCATGGTAAACAAGACGGACGATTTGGAATTACAGCTGGAATTACCTTATTCTATTCTATAATCGGCTGGTCAGTACTAGTAATACTTAAGTGACTTACCCGTCCAATGAGGATTATTTTCTTGTTTACAAGATGCCACATCTGAGTCGCTGACAAATCCTGAATTTCTGTAAAGATAACTATCCAGAGATTTATAAGCATGCAGTGCTTCACCACTGAACAGCGAGGGAAAGTTAATAAGGTAATTATACACGTCCAGGTATTCCGCTGGCAGTTCAAAATCCACTGACACGGTCGTGAAAACTCCGTCTGGTAAGCTATAAGGGTCACTAATCTGTAGATTGTTTATTTTAGACATATATCTAATTATCTATTCATTAGAAAAATGAGCCGTGTAGTCCGTCGGTTGAAATTGATCCGTTCTGTACACGAGTGCAGCGGTATTCAGCTGTGTTTTTTACCGACAAGATGGCGGCTGTTAACTTTCTGGTCACGTGACTGCAAGATCTCTATAGGCTAGTTGCTCAAGATCTGAACCAATTAGCCAACAGGAGAGGTGTGAACATTGCTGTCTGTAATGAGCAATTCCAGCGTTATGGACGTGACACTTGAACTCAAAATGGCAACAAATGACCCAGTGCATGTTTTATTGTCTCCCAGTATTTAAACAGGTGTTGCATATTTTAAGGCTGTACCATACTGGAGAAGTGATAGAACAAGAACAATTCCTATAGTACATCTAGGGCATGCCAGAAAATGCCAATAAAAGATGCGTTATGGATGTGACAGAAAAAGTATCACTTTTCTTGGGTGACTGTACATTTTTATCAAACTCTGTGAAATTGTAAACCTAATGTCGAAATGGAGATATCCATTTGATAGAGGGGTCCAAGGTGAATATTAAAAAATCTTTGTTTAAAATATTTTGTATTTCATGCAGAGTTTCGGAAGGAAAAGTCAGCGTTATGGATGTGACGAAATTCCGTTATGGATGTGACGCGTCTGAAATAGACATGGCATATGCTTAGAAAATCAGCAATTTAACCACCATAACCCTTTGAAAAACTCTAAATATCAGCTAAAACTATCAAAGTTCTTAAATAATATTTAGGATGGCTATTGTTTTGCTGTTTTGTGGATTTTAGCATACATTTCTGTGGCTTGTGGCAATAATATAGAATGGTACATGATCAAAGTTGATTTTAGCTTGGGTTTTACATTATAAGAAAGAAAGACTGACAGTGACATATTAGGTTGGTTACAAATTGGTTCAACTTATTCACATCTGTAAAATACAGGCCTAGGTGATATCTCTGGGAGTGGTTTTGATGTATTACATGTTGCTTTATTTTTGCATGGTGAGGTTGACATTTACATGGAATTGCCCTAATGCGATACGTCATGCCAATTGGTTTTCCCCCTCATCCCAAAATCACGTGTGCATTGAAGGTGCTATGAAATCATCTCAAATTTCAAAATGTTTATTTCCAGGCTTGGAGGACTCGAGTCCAACTCGTGACTTGACTTGGACTTCAGAACTGATAATTCAGACTTGTGCATTAACTGCATTTTTTTTTTGGGGGGGGGGGGGACATGCCGCCATAATTTAGCATAAGAGATTTATATCTAATTTTGTGCAAGCGTTACACCTGCATGCCTTGGCGCGTGCATCAGATAGACTCTCGGGCGCCCTCCGGATAGCACGCACGCCAAGCGGACTCTCGAGCTCATGCCATAAACGACTCGCACCTGCACGGGATTAAGGTGCAATCAGCGTGCCTATATCAAAATTGTGAAGACACACTTACTTTGCGAAGTATTGCGTTGCATCGCTGACACATTACTGAGCCTCGTTTGGTTTCCTGATCCCAGAGTTCCTGTTTCTCGTCTTTGATTCCGCCGAGTCTACGACGGTCTGTTTGTGCCACGCTCGACCTATTGCCCGTTTTACGATTTTGCCTGCCGTTCTGGATTGTTCACCTGTCTTCACTTGTATTAATAAACGCACCTTCTGCACTTACGTCTGTCTCCCAACCATCTCTGACAGAATACTTGACACTCCCTGACTATTCATACGCCATGTTCAGGAACAAACTAATGTTAATGGCGCTAAAACAGCCAGCGTCAAATGGTGCGGTTGGAGTGTTGGACTCAGACTCGACTCCAAATTTTTTTTTTTTTATGACTTGACTCGGACTTGAGGTTTAGTGGCTCGACTACAACACTGATTTGTTTCTTGATGTACATTTAGGCCTGCTTAACCATTTTTATACTACTCATGATCTTTTCATACATTTCTATTTAAGTGAAGATACTTTTTTTTTTTTCTCCTTGAGAGAGGAGTTATTGGCCCTTAGTTAATGGAAATCACAGGCTCTTTTTATCATTATAGGTTTCAGTGCTGAAAATTCAGGCCCGAGTTGGGTCTCTCTCTCTCTCTCTCTCTCTGGCATGTCACTCGGGTGATGTGGCCACTCTGTCTTCCATCAGAGTTTCTAGGGAAGGATTACAGTAGTGGTTTCTTGTTGCTTTCTACTGTCTTATTATAGTAGTTTTTTCCTCTCAACCATTCTCTCGCACGCGCACACACCACACACCTAACGTGCATGTCCTTGAACTGTGGGAGTCTAAATATCACTATTTAGCCAAATCCGTTAGATTTAGTTTATAAATGTGTATAATACAGTACCACTCAAAAGTTTGGAAACACCTATTCACTGACTGTGGGTTTTTTTTTTTTTTTGCATTTTGACTATTTTCTACATTGTAGAGCAATACTGAAGTCATCAAAACTTTGAACTAATATATGGAACTACTAATGCATCTCAAAAAAATAGAATATTGTGAAAAAGTTCAATATTTTCCATCAGTTATTTAAGAAAGTGAAAATGTTATATATTATAGACTCATTACACATAAACTAAAATGTTTCAAGCATTTTTCTATTTTAATTTTAATCAGTATGGCATACAGTACAAAAACATAAAAACACCCCATCATAAAATATTAGAATATTTCATTTCGAGTTTGAGTAAAACAGTATGAACCAGGGCTTTGAACCAGAATTTTTTTCCTATTGGTTCGTTCCGAACAGAAACGGAATTTTAACGTTTCCGGTTTTGGGTTCCACCATTAAATAGACGTTCCCGAACCGGTTAGAACAAAAAAAAATTTCGTTCCCGGAACGGTTAATTACGTTCCCTGTCAGCTGTTTAACAAATGGCTATAAAATGATGTCTCTGTCTCATCCAGCTTAAGCCAAATGTAGGCTAATTCTATTACAACCTTCATTAAATAAGACAAGAAATAATTCAAAACAATTATTATTTCAAATGTTGGCGATTTGGATTCTCAGTATGTCTTCCCATCTACACAAACAGAAAAAGTGCCAAAAATGAAAGATAATTCGTTTAGTGTGTTACCAAAGGCTAGTCAGGCCCTGTGCATTGATAGGCTAACAGAGGTTAACGTCATTTAATGTTCGCGAGCCTCTCATTAACGTGGACAAATATTTTGATATCGTGTTTGAAATTGACGTTTTCGAGTAACGATAGACTGCAATATTTACCTCTTATTTAAGATGTGGAGACGTGATAGTAGTCCACCCTCCCGCTCTCTCCATTCAGTCAGCGAACGTCACACAGGAAGTGAACCCCAGCGGGTTATAGAAACTTGCGCAGGAGAAGAATGACTTTTTTATTCGTAGGCTACAGAAACTTTGAGGAACGAAATAAAAACCGGTATTAACCGGTTACCATTATTTTTAATAAGCGTTTCTGTTCCGGAACATAAAAAATAATAAAGTTTCTGGTTTCGTTTCTGTTCCATGTGAAATAGAAAAAGTTCCCGGTTTTCGTTTTCGTTCCTTGAACC
Organism: Neoarius graeffei; assembly: GCF_027579695.1. Lineage (NCBI taxonomy): Eukaryota > Metazoa > Chordata > Actinopteri > Siluriformes > Ariidae > Neoarius > Neoarius graeffei. The sequence goes on from NC_083576.1 coordinate 49,904,359, forward strand.
GGTTCAAAGCCCTGGTATGAACACAGTGTATCTCTCAGTCTAGTTCAGTACACACAATCATGGGGAAGACTGCTGACTTGACTGTTGTCCAGAAGATGATCACTGATGCCCTCCACAAGGAGGGTAAGCCACAAAAGGTCATTGCTGAAAAGGGTGGCTGGAAAAGGTGCACAAGCAACAGGGATGGCCGCAGTCTTGAGAGGATTGTCAAGAAAAGTTGATTCAAGAACTTGGGAGAGCTTCACAAGGAGTGGACTGAGGCTGGTGTCAGTGTATCAAGACCCATCACGAACAGACATCTTCAAGAAAGGGGATACAACTTTCGCATTCCTAATATCAAGCTACTCCTGAGCCAGAGACAGTGTCAGAAATGTCTTATCTGGGCTAAGGAGAGAAAGAAATGGACTGTTGCTCAGTGGTCCAAAGTCCTCTTTTCAGATGAAAGTACATTTTGCATTTAATTTGGAAATCACGGTTCTAGAGTCTGGAGGAAGAGTGGAGAGGCACTGAATCCAAGGTGTTTGAAGCCCAGTGTGAAGTTTCCACAGTCTGTGATGATTTGGGGTGCCATGTCATCTGCTGGTGTTGGTCCACTGTATTTTATCAAGTCCAAAGTCAACACAGCCATCTACCAGGAGATTTTAGAGCACTTCATGCTTCCATCTGCTGACGAGCTTTTTGGAGATGCTGATTTCCTTTTCCAGCAGGACTTGGCACCTACCCACAGTGCCAAAACTACTACCAAATGGTTTGCTGACCATGATATTACTGTGTTTGATTGGCCAGCCAACTTGCCTGACCTGAACCCCATAGAGAATCTATGGGGTATTGTCAAGAGGAAGATGAGAAACACCGACCCAAAAATACAGATACGCTGAAGGCCACTATCAAAGCAACCGGGGCTTCAATAACACCTCAGCAGTGCCACAGACTGATCACCTCCATGCCACACCGCATTGATACAGTAATTCATGGTAAAGGAGCCCCAACCAAGTATTGAGTGTATAAATGAATATACTTTTCAGAAGTTGGACATTTCTGTATTGTAAATCCTTTTTTTGATTGATCTTGGGGAATATTCTAATAATTTGAGCTACTGGATTTCTGATTTTCATGAGCTATAAGCCATAATCATCAAAATTAAAACAAAAAAGGTTTTAAATATTTCACTTTACATGTAATGAATATAGAATATATGAAAGTTTACCTTTTTTAATTAAATTATGAAAAAAAGAAACCTTTTTCATGGTATTCTAATTTTTTGAGATGCACTAGTATATGGTAAACAAAGGGCAGCACGGTGGTGTAGTGGTTAGTGCTGTCACCTCACAGCAAGAAGGTCCTGGGTTCGAGCCCCGTGGCCAGCGAGGGCCTTTCTGTGTGGAGTTTGCATGTTCTCCGCGTGGGTTTCCTCCGGGTGCTCCGGTTTCCCCCACAGTCCAAAGACATGCAGATTAGGTTAATTGGTGACTCTAAATTGAGCGTAGGTGTGAATGTGAGTGTGAATGGTTGTCTGTGTCTGTGTCAGCCCTGTGATGACCTGGCGACTTGTCCAGGGTGTACCCCGCCTTTCGCCCGTAGTCAGCTGGGATAGGCTCCAGCTTACCTGCGACCCTGTAGAACAGGATAAAGCGGCTAGAGAGATATGAGCCCTATTCCACAGCTGCAGTCATTCATATGTCAAGAACTGCTCAAGTAAGTAAAGAGAAACAACATCCGTCGTTACTTTAAGCCATGAAGTGCCTTTTAATAAATAAAAATAAAGAAAAACATTGTCCAAATGTCTGACTGGTACTGTATATTGAGACGTACAGTATGATTTGAAGTACATACCAAATCTGACTCGAGTTAATTTTGCGCACACATGCTCCTGTAAAAGTAAAATGCAATTTAAGAAAATGGGATGGGGTGATGTATTTTAACGAGTGATGAAAGTGTCATGAATGAACACCGATTTATAAAATTGTTGCTGCAGGAAATAAACAGGACACCTTCAGCGCAGAGTGGGTGAATATCGTTTATTGCTTTTTAAAGTGTTGTTTGTGAGATGTGAGGCTGCACCTAACAGCAGCACTGTATGTTTCCTGTGTTTCTCTAGGTTATTGTGGACACCCCAACCAGCCCTGTGACGAGTGGCTTACCACTGTTTTTCGTGATAACAGTGACTGCTATCAAACAGGTGACCACAGTATCTTCTCTGTCTGTTTCTCTCACCGCATTCTGCCCTCCTCATAGTCTCACTCGAGCATGTTTTCAGTTCACTTGATGCAAATCTCAACCCAGTGTTGAGATCTTACTGCTGTTTGACAGATTGTTTCTATTTCTTTGATTGTACCTTTGACTGAGGAGTTCGTCGGTCACTTACAAGCGTGCTTGCATCCCAAAAAATTAAGTGGATCCTTCGGATCCGTGAAGACCGTAATGTTGTACGAGGTTTGTTGTGCGTTTCTGTCAAGTTTGTGTTTCAGCAGTGACTAAAGCTCAGTACCACAAAACTCAACTGTAACACTTCCTGGTCTCTAGAAATGTACTCTCCTGTTCAGCGGAAACTAAAAAGGTTTCTGCACTTTGAGCTTGTTAGACTCCTCCAGCAAAAACTGATAAAATATGTGTGTGTGTGTGTGTGTGTGTATGTATATATATATATATATATATATATATATACACACACAATATATATATATATATATATATATATATATATATATATATATATATATATACATACACACCTTTGTGCACCAAGACCCTGACCTCAGCCCCACTGAACGCATTTATTTTTAATTTGGAATGCCGACTGCACACCAGGCTTCTTCACCGAACATCAGTGACTAATGCTCGAGTGGCTGAATGAACAAATCCCCCACAGCCATGTTCCAAAATCTAGTGGAAAGCTTGCCCAGAAGTTGTGGCACTTATTACAACAGCAAAGGTGGGACTAAATCTTTAATGTAACGTTCATCCAGAGCATTCGGTTGCGATTTGGTTAGGTGTCCACATAATTATGAACATATGGCGTATTACTTAACCTATAAAACCAGATCTATGCTTCTTTTTCTTCTCCTCCTCCAGTACTTCGTTGGCTGTCACATCAATGCCGCTGTGCGTACGGTGCAGCCAGCTGGCCAGCCAGCTGGCCAGTCGGTTTCAAACAGAATTGGAAATAATGCAGGATCCCAACTGGTTAATCCCGCTAATCCTATAGCAGCTGGGCTCTCATAAAATGCGATGACAAACGAGCACTTATTTGGGTTTCTGGGATGGTTAAATATGCAGGAATGTGACTGATGACGTCACTGACCTTTTTATGAACGTAACTGTATCGCATTTACTTCCCAAAACATGTGAGGCTGTATGTGCGTCATGTTACCCACTCACAACTATTGGAACGGCCATAAAATTGGTCTCTGGTTCGAACACAGTACCAAAAACTGTTTCATAGCTCTTCTGTTCTGGGAAGAAGCAGAGCAGAGAGATGGACTTTGACCTTTTCTTCCAGAATTACAGACACACCAGGCTCGAACTTGAGGTGGAGAGTCAGTGCATTTACATGCACATCCAAATCGAGCTACTGTCGGTAATCAAGCAAAGGGTCCCAGCAGGGGTGCCAGAGAAATCCAATCCTACATGCACACAAGGAAATCGAGCTATTGTGTGAGGTACATTGTGCACCCGAGCCACAGGTGGCGCTACACGCCCCATCGTGTTGGTACACTTCCGGTTGTCGTCATGAAGAAGAGCTATTCAAGAGTGTAAACAAAGTTATCAGTTCCGTGTTCTCCATTGCGCGTTTTTCTCCCGTCTGTGAATTTTAATATATTCAACTCCTTAAGCTGAATGAGCATGAACTCTGTCTCCTCATTGCTCCAGAAGTGCACGTTTCTGCTCGCCATTTTCTCTTCTTCGTTTGTTCCTCCTGACCTCTTCTGCTGCTCGCTACTACTGTTGTCATGCCGACCAAGGCTGTCGTGTTTCCCGCTTGTGGTCTCGTCACTCGTCACTTCCGGAAGGGGCAGTGCTGAAGTAAGTAGCTCGACTACGTAGCTCGATAGGGTTTACATGCACTAAGTAGCTCGGCAAAAATCGCATAATCTAGGTCGTGTAGCTCGATTATGAGAAATCAAGTTCGGTTCAATTTCAGCCGAGCTAAGGTGTTTCCATGCCATTTAGAACTTCGATTTCAGTCGAGCAACGGCAGAAATTCGATTTTCTCTATGTGCATGTAAACGCACTCTGTGACTGCGTACAGTGTACCAACATGGGTTTCTCTTTATCTCATCTCTAGCTGCTTTATCCTGTTCTACAGGGTCGCAGGCAAGCTGGAGCCTATCCCAACTGACTACGGGCGAAAGGCGGGGTACACCCTGGACAAGTCGCCAGGTCATCACAGGGCTGACACATAGACACAGACAACCATTCACACTCACATTCACACCTACGCTCAATTTAGAGTCACCAGTTAACCTAACCTGCATGTCTTTGGACTGTGGGGGAAACCGGAGCACCCGGAGGAAACCCACGCGGACACGGGGAGAACATGCAAACTCCGCACAGAAAGGCCCTCGCCGGCCACGGGGCTCAAACCCAGGACCTTCTTGCTGTGAGGCGACAGCGCTAACCACTACACCACCGTGTCGCCCCTATTATTATTATTATTATTATTATTATTATTACGACTTTTATGTATTTGTACCCTCTGTCTTGATTTTAATTAGGCAGCACAAAGACAAATTATAGCTCACTGCAGACATTTCATGTACTGCTTTGTCTGTTTTTACACCCCTCTCTCTCTCTCTCTCGCGCTTGCTCTCTCTCTAGGGTTATGAGGACTGGCTGCGGCACAAAGCAGACAACGAAGTGAATAAGTACCAAGTGAGAGTGCTGGAGAACGGTCAGCCAGCGCGAAAGGAGAGCGAGAAGATCAAGGTACCTGTCCGCTGCTCCACCAATGTCTGTCTGCGAGTGTGTGTGAGACAGAAGGAGGAAACAACTCTGTTTGCTTGTGTACAATGTATAAGCAGTTTTTCCTGATGTGCAGCACTAATAAAAGCTGTGGTTTTAAATGAACTCTGTAGCTCCCCATAGCTGCTTATTATTATAGCATTCTTATAAGCCAGCAAAATGGAACTGTATCCATTTTACATTTGCAGAATACACATGGATAATATTGGCTGGCTTGGAGTGATATATCTGATTATATTCCATTCATCCAGCATGATACCGAACGAGTCGAAGACAAGTAACTGAATGGAATGTATCGGATAGACCATGAAAAAAAGCCATTATTATTATACATACACATTCAATGGAACAATTATAGATTTTAGAAAAAGTTAAGAACGTGGGGGGTGACTTACCAATATTGAATGCTGATTCTGATCAAATATAATTCAATGTTCTGTCAATCCAGTCCAGTGTACAAAGTCAAAGTTCTAACAGTAAAGATGGTACAAGTCCCAAAAACCCTGAACAGCAACCCAACTTGTATCCAAGCTATATCCAGTTCATGTTCAAAGTTACTTTTGGTCGTAGTTAATTGTAACATTGCAGTTGTTCAAAACCAAAGGGCTTTGCTGAGTGAAGTCCTCTTGTAAAAGTCTCCGTCACTTTTCCGCACCTCCAAGTAGAACTTTGGCAATATTTCCGCTATCGCTCTCTTTTCCAGCTTTTCAATATCCGTTGGTATGTTTTTCTCCTGTAACTATGCGTGAAGAATATCCAGTGAAGTTTTGGTAGCCTTTTGGGTGTTCAGCGCGTCTGTCTCTTTTAAACCTTCCGCTTTTAATGAAGCAAACCTTGCAGCCATGGTTGTGTACAAACCGTCAGTCACTCGCTAGTGCGGAAGTTTTACATCTCCGACATGTCTCTTTTCCAGTTTTTCGATGTCCGTTGGTATGTTTGTTTTGTCCCCCCCCCCCCTTGTAAATATGCATGAAGAATATCTAATGAAGTTTTGGTAGCCTTTTGGGTGTTCAGCGCGTCTTTAGTTTCACTTTTCGGTTTATTTATTTAGTGCTTAAACCGAGCACTGAATTAACCCCATCTTTTCTCTCTCCCAGCCAACAAAGAAATGATTGTGCGCATGCACAGCAGCAAAGTTTTGTCATTGGATCTTCGCATCAGCTCCGATACATGACGTAGTGTCGTCTTGACAACGTGCAATATTCTTACAATATTGCACGCTCATTCTTCATTGGGGAGAGTGGCGTAATACATGGAGGATAAGCGATATGATAATATTGCATGGCATCAATAAATCCGCTAGAAGGGAATAGAATCCATGTTTTTATTACATGGAAAAAGTGGCCCGTATGCATAATTTATTAAGCTTGCTATGGGTTTGTATGGATAACTGTGTTCTCTTTTACATCCTTCAAAATCAAATGTGCTACATTTCTAAAACAGACAAAAGCATGCAGGTACAAATGATGCTTTTGTAAAATTTGAGGTTTTGGGGCACGCCCAAACCGCTTATCACCACTACTTTTCATTGAAGCATCATTATGTCCTCTTCGCACTCTTTTTTTTTTTTTTTCTTTTCTATTGTTGATTACTAGGCCTGTCGCGATATTCGATATACCGACTTGTCGTACGGTAAATGAAAGTGAACTCGGTAATTTTTTTTTTTTACCGCGATTTTGGCATTTACGCATTGTACATCTACATAGGGAAGTCGCCAGAGTATTAGCTTGACCCATTGACTGAATAAAACACTGCGCTGTTTTCTGTCGTCTCATGCAGCTCTCTATCAGAGGTGGGGCCTCCCAGCATGCAACAGTTATCCGGCCAGGGCATCCACTGAATGGGGAAGAGACGACACGTTGCTCCATTGTACAGACCATAGGCGTAGAATTGGGTATGGACAGGTCCCTACCAATATTTCTGATTGAACAAAAAAAATTGTGCTCCGTGCGCGGTACACAAATGGTTACTATAGGTTTCCACTGGGCGAAACCATGCAAAATTTGCTCATGAATATCGGCTCTGTGGGCGTGGTCGCAAAAACAGCAAGCAAGTTCGGCTGCCATGTCAATTAGCAAGTGCGGGTGCAGTGAGCAGCTGCTAGCTAGCAAACTGTCCTTGAGGAATGTAATGTTAGATTAGCTCGTAAAATTAATCAGTTAACAGTTCGTATTTAGTGTGTTTTTTTTAAAAAACGACAACATACGAATATGACTGTTTTCTAAGTTTGTGTGGCATGTAAATAACAATCCGACTTGATACCGACAACAATTGGTGTTCATTAAGGTCACAAAAACATTATTAAATCATGTCAAACTGCGCTAATGCTGGCTAATCTTGCACCGAGTCTTGCTTGTGAAGTGCCTGCGAACTTTAGCAGCCCGCTAAGCCTTAATTTGAAGCGCTTCAGTTAAGACTGAAAACGGTGACAGCTGTTCAAAGCCCCATAAAGCTGCCCGACATGATTGAAGCGGTGGGCAGAGCTGTCGGCACTCAGACTGTGGCTATTCAGAACTTGAACCGCAACATGGATAACATCATGGAGAAGCTTTCGGCTTTGCAAAGGAAATGGATTGATTTGGAGACCAGAATGGACAGAGTAGTCGTGTAAAAAGAATGCGTCTACTCGCCAAGACCAAACAATTCCAATCTTATCTACTTTTGGCTCTCTCAGCCAGCACTGGCCTTGGCCAAGGCCGTTGCTGGGACAACAATTCCACTGGAGAATGCTGCTGTTAGACTCTCTCGTATTCCTTCCCCCACTTCCCATGGTCGCCGTTTTTACCCCCCAGTGTGACAAGTGGATAAGCACCGTTGTCGGGCGCAGGACCGGACTGCTTGGTTGTGCTGGGTTACCTATACCTCTGCCCCTCCCCCCTTCCCCCCCTCCCATGATCGCCCGCCCCCCTCCATCCCCTTGAGTCCCGAGTTTTCGTGTTGTATTGTTATTTTGTGCTTATATGCTGAGGTGTTTTTTTTTAATGTTCCCACACTGTACTCCCCGTAGGAGCATAGTGTGGGGTTTGCTTTTTTTTTCCTCCTCCCCTTCCCTCATGTTACTCTGTATTTTTCATCCCTGTCTTCCTGTCCTGTCTGTTCCCCGTGTCAATTGTATGTATGTATGTATATGTACGGACGGGTTGACAGCTAATTTCACTAGTACTTGTGACTACATGACAAAGGCTTCATTCATTCATTCAAGACCTGCAGAGAGCCCTGACCGAGTTCATGTAACATGACGCACGTAAACAACAACCACCACCCGATGGTGATGTGGACATCGTTCGTGGCCCAGACACCTTTTAATCAAATAAAAATTTTCATGTAATAAGCAAAACAGCCTCCGCCTTCTCGATCAGAAATTTTTGGTTACTCCGCCTCTCTTTTGCAAACGTCACATACCGAGTACATACATATGCTGAACTGATTGGTTTTCAAGGGGCTTCATTTGAAAGCGGTAGGCTCAAAACTTCTCTGTAGAACCCCGTCACTCCCTCCGCTCCCTCCGCTCTGGGCTCAAGAAGACGACAGAAAGGCAATAATCAGAATTCAGGTACATTCTGTTGCCAAGTAAAATTCTAACCTTTCAACGTGTCAAAGTTCTCGAGCCCTCGTCCTGTTTTACTGTTACATCAATCACATATCAGCTTAAACTAGCATTCTAAAACTAGTTAAAGATCCCACAGAAGAGAGCAGACTCCCCCTGCCAGCCTCGTGGAACAGTGTTTAAGGCTCCGGATGTGTTTTACTTCCATTTATGAGGGAGAAAAGAACATGCACCTTCCTGACGGTCAATGCATTATTCGCTTGTAAAAAACACATTTACAAATTGGTAGAATGAGTTAATCATCACATGCAAGATTTGCAGTTAATCAAATGAATTGCTTATTATTATTCATGAATTACTACACTTCTGAACTTCAAATTTTAAAAGTCTGGACTTTGGAGAGATGATGGATCTTTTTTGGTGGAACACAACGGAGCAAAAATATTGTGACCCTCTAATGTTGACCTGAAGTTGGCGCCACTGTGGGTTGGCATTGGGTTTTTGTCCCCGCCAATGTTCATACCAAACCTACGCCCTTGTCTAGATGTTATCTCGTTCGAATTATTACTTTTATCCAAATGACGGCTGGCAATACGTTGTTACTTTGCACTTTTTGTTTATCTGGGCAGCAATCTTTGAGAAACTGGATTGGCAGAATGTTGCCTGTGAAGAAAAGAATGTTGGTCTCTTTATTACCCTGTGCCAAGTTAATATTTACTTAAGTGCAATTTTTAAGAGCCATTTGTTGTTTTTGTTGAGCGGTTTTTTGTTTTTATTTCTTGAGGTTATTTATTTATATTTATATTTTTTACATTCCACTGTTGAAGTTGACTTAAAGTTTACTGTTCTTTGAAAGGGTGTATTTGCATGATCGTCGTTTATTATTTCACCAGTGGCATAAAATTGTCTTGAAAAGACGTCAACAATAATATCGTTCGCAATCATTTCTGAGACAGTATATCGTCCAACAAAATGTATCGTGACGGGCCTATTGGTTACTGCATCCAGTCTTTTCACACCAATTGCGCGTTGCCACGTTTGGTTCCGTCCATGCTTCTTCAAGCTCAGAGTAGATAAACCATTTCTCAAATCTGTATTTATGTCTAAGAAAAGAAATGCCCATGCACAGCGATGTGTTAAAACCATCATACATAAGGACTCTTGGCATGTGGCACAAGGAATTTATACATGTAATCACTCATTAAAGAAGTGTATCATTAATAAAATATATGCTATAAAGATAACACTTGCTCTTGTTACTCGTAAAGTACTGTAATCTAAAGCCTAGGTCACAACCGGACGTACGATTTTTGGCGTTTCCCAAATCGCTGCGGTTTTTTTGTTCGTGGAGAAAGACGCGCGTTGGCCGTAAGTTTGTCTTGCAACCTGAAAAAAACGTAAGCGCCCGTAGAGTTTGTTTGACATGACAAAGAACCTCTGCGGCCGGTCTGCGGCTCGAAAATCAGCATGTCACACGCACGCCCTCCGTGCGTTTCTTGCGTTTTTTGCACGTAGACCGGCCGTAGGAGCACGTACGGCCGGTTGTGACCGAGGCTTAATAGAGGATATTACACAGTCACACGAAGATATGAAGTTTATGTTCGAGTGGTGAATCCACGAGTGAGCGACGCGAAAATATTAACACCAAGCTAAACTTCATATCTTTGCGCCACCATGTGATGTTCTTTATTATTAGAATCTGGCACATAGAGAAGCATGGATAAAAGATCAAAAGGACCGCTGTATATGAAACCGGAAACACTCTTCTCAGTGGGGAAGCGAAGGTGTTGTGCTGCTCGAGAACGTGATCTGACTGCAGTGTTTGATTCACCAGTGAATTTCAAGTCGTAGTCGGAAACTCTAAACCATCAGGAGTCAGTCAGCGTCTGTGAAGGAAATGTTCTCGAACGGAAGTCTGCTCTTAATCCCACTTAAATTCTGACCCCATCTGAAACCGGCTGTTAAAGCAGAGCAGCTCAAACACACACACGACACGTGCGCATCTGAAAAAGGAAACGAAAGAACCACCCAAAGTGCTGTGCCGATCAGAACGTATCGGGTCATGGATACAGCCAGTAAAGGAGGCTCTGCTGATTCGCCAGGAGCCCGCCATGCAGAAACCTGTCCGATTTTGTCAAATTTGTCGCGTGTTGGTTGGATGGTTTTTATTTTGCAGGTGGGTGATGTCGTGGAGGTTGTGGAGGATGAGACCTTTCCCTGTGACCTCATTTTGCTGCATTCCAGTCGAGACGACGATACGTGTTTCGTCACCACAGCCAGCCTGGACGGGGAGTCCAACCATAAAGTGAGCTTATTTCCACATCTCGTGACGTCGGCCATAGCTCTATTAAAGGCCATCGCGTTTATGTCTACATTACATTAGTTGTGCGTTTCCAGTTTAGATGAAGTGCAGAGGCCCAGATCGCTGCTTTTTTTTTTTTTTTTCCCCCCTCGATTTGCTCTGGTTCTTAAAATAGTTGACCCACATCCTGTCATCTTTCTACAACTTGTCATGTTCCTCCCGACACTTCAGCCAATTATTGAACTTTTTTTTTTTTTTAAATATGGATTATTTTGCATGGAGTTTGTTCTACTGAGCCATTTTCTTTTTTTTTTTCTTTCTTCTCTGAGCCTTTGGTTTCTCTTTCAGACACATTACACTGTGCCAGATACAGAGAAGGATTTGCAGTCTCTCATTGCTACCATTGAGTGTGAGCAGCCCCAGCCTGACCTCTACAAGTATGAACTCATCTTGTGTGTTGCAAAACATACTGGCACAAACTCAGTACATCGAGTCAGTACAGTACATGTAAATAAAGTTGTTTGTCAGTTGAACCCCGGATCTTTTGGTAATGGTCCTGGTTAGAGTATTGGGTTGATTTTTAATCAAAAACATTGCTGATTAGATGGCCAAGGAGGAAACGGTGGAGTTTCACCGCGGCGATAGATGTCCGTGTTTATAATCAGCCATCCTGTTGAGCCACAGTGAGCGCAAGCAGACTTGTACAAATATTGTTAGGGAATCTGCGCTTTCCTGTTGCTCACAGCAGAGATCTCTCATGCTCCCTCTGTTGGCAGGTTTTGCTCACTGCAGCAGCTCAGCTGGAACTCGGACCCATTTAAAGTCACCACATTATTATTATTATTATTATTATTATTTAATACCTACAGTTTTCTCTTTTTGAAAAATATCTCGCTTGATGCAAAGCAGAAAAAGGCACTGAAGTGTCCACACTCCTATCCACCCAAGGAAATCCAGATTCTGTGCGTAGTTGTAGTCGAGTCACTAAACCTCGAGTCCGAGTCCAGTCTCGAGTCCCCAGCGTTCAAGTCCAGGCCATTTAAAAAAAAAAAATTTCAAGTCAAGTCCACTATCGATCTGAGTCGAGTCCAAGACTCCAACCGGCGGCCGTTTCAGCGTCATTAACATGAGTCTGTTCCTGAACATGACGTATGAACAGGTGAATGTGCGTTCTCTTATGCCGCTTTTCCACTACCAACGCGGCTGAGTTGGGCTGAGCCGTGCCGTGCTGAGTCGGGCTGAGTGGAGCTGAGGGGGGCTGTTGGAGTTGCATTTCGACTACAACCGCGCTGAACTGTGCTGGCTGGAAGTGGGTGGACACATTGGGTGGAGTTAGCGAAAGTGGGTGGACGTCACGTGATGTCGTTAGGCGGCGCAAACAGTGACATCAGTGACCTTTTAAGCGGTAGTCTCACGACCCGGATAGTAAACAATAAACATGGAGGACATGGAGTCGTTAGTGTTGCTGGTCTTGGTGCTGTGGCTTGTTGTCACCGACAACGCCAACAGATACTGGCAAGAGCGTATAGATGAGGCGAGGCGCATAAGGCTTCAGAAATTCTCGTAATTCTTCTTTTTCCGGGTTTACAGATCCCAGCGTGCTCGCGGGGCGTGTGTAGGCGTGTGAAGACACTCCTCCTCACCAATCAGTGCACAGGGGAGTGTCTCCTCACGCCCCTAGCCCCACTCGGCTCGGTTTGGCTCGCTTCAGCCCCACTCCAAAACCGTGCGAGTTTTGCGTGCTGAGTAGGGCTGAAGCGAGCTGAGTCGTGCTGCTCTGAGATAGTCGAAACGCTAGCCGTGTCGGGCTGAAGTGAGCTGAAAAAGGGTAGTGGAAAAGGGCCATTAGTCAGGGAGTGTGAAGTGTTCCGTCAGAGATGGTTGGGAGACGGATGCAAGTGCAGAAGGTGTGTTTATTAATACAAGCGAAGAGGGTAAACAATCCAGAACGGCAGGCAAAATCATAAAACGCTGAAACGGGCGATAGGCCGAGTGAGGCACAAACAGACTATCGTAGACTCGGCGTAATCGAAGACGAGAAGCAGGAAATCCGCAAACAAGGAAATAAGGCTCAGCAACGCAACTCAATACTTCGCAAAGTAAGTGTGTTTTCATAGTTTTTATATAGGCGCGCTGATTGCGCCTTAATCCTGTGCAGGTGTGAGTTGTTTATCTGGAGCGCGCCTGAGAGTCTATCTGATGCACACAGATAGACCAAGGCGTGCAGGTGTGATGCTCCTTAGATGAAATTAGTACAAAATGAATGTAGATATAAATATCTTATGCCAAATTATTATGGCACGTTACAGAAAAAAAAAGAAAAAATCCAAGTCTCCGTCTCCATTTTCTGAGTCCTGATGCAGTTAATGCACAAGTCCTTAAAATTGGGGCACGTGTCCTGGACTCGAGTACTCGACAAGCCTGCCATACGCAAATTAACCCCTTGGCTGCCACCCATAATTAATTGTAATGGGCCGGGCATATAGGTCAAAATTGGGATATTTTGATAATCTTTCTCTAACTTGTTCAGAACTTTTATATTTTTAATATTTGTATAGAAAAATCACAGAAAACACTGTTGTAGAGTAACAAGTTGAGTAATCAAAAACAACTTCAAAAGCATAAAAAAACAATAAACCAAGACAACAGGTCTTGTCGATGAGAACCTGTCCATAAACATGAATTACTAGTACTTGGAAACACAATGCACACCAAGGGTGTACATTGTGTATTCAAGTAACTGGGTATCATTTTTATGATGGTCATCGGTATGACCCGACCGCGAATAGAGCTCGCGATCTCCCGATGGAGAAGTGGACACGCTAACCACTAGGCCAACTCACGGTAATGTGTAGCGTACGTCATAAGGCACAGCGGTAAAAGATTTCATGACGTACGTGACTCGTCCAAGGGTATCGAAGGGGTTAAAACCATGCACAATCCCCCACACACCACTTCTTTCCCTTTTGTAAACCAGTGTGACACGGCCTCAAACTGCTCATCATAGTGGAGCGGGATGGTCCCCGTCATATTTGATGACCCAGAAACATTTGTATCTCGTATCTTCAGTACTATTATCGAGGTCTACATGTTTCTTAAAATGTGTCAAAAGCCTGTATTGAAAATGTCGTGGAATAAGTTTCCTCAAAACTATTTTCTGATAAAAGCGTGCTTGAGAGAGTTGAAGGTGACTTTAAATTCTCTGCTGCAAAAGTTCTACATATTCTCTGGCACGGGTGAAGTTTTTATAAATGGATCTCGGGGCCAGCGTGCTTTATTGTTGGGTCAAAACCAGTCAGCATCTTGTCTCTATAATTGGTGCATTTCAGATGCACGGTTCGCTGTGGAGATGTTATTGATTGTGCTGCTAGAACGGCACACAGATCTTTCTAGAAGATAGAATGAAGACTTCCAGATGAGCACAAATAACGGATCAGTATGTTTCAACCATCTGGAGGCAGTGATCAGTTATATTTAGTACTTTACTATGTCAAGGTCACGGTGTACTTTTGTGTGTCGTGTTCGTTTGTGTAGGTTTGTGGGACGGATGCACATTTACAAGCCCGACCAGGAGTCACTAGTAAGGTGAGGCCGTCCTTGTTCTACTCTCCTCATCCGACGTCATCCACCTCTGTAATCTCCGTCCCTTCAGCTCTGAGACTTTCCTCTTCTGTTCGTTCTTCCATTGACCTGTAACCCGAAACAAACATTACATCAGAGCAGGACTATGCTGCTCAAACACAGCTACAAAAACACTTATTTGTCACTGGAGCAGTGAGTAATGCGTCGTAAATGTCCACACACCCTGTCCTTCACACAACCAGCCCACACCAAGCAAACTCACTTCACTGTGTTCAGACATCTGCTACGTTGTTGTCCGTCACGGACATGAACATGGAGCTGTTGGTATGATCTGCATGTCATGTATTTGTGTTCTGTAGATCTTTGGGTCCGGAGAATCTGCTCCTGAAAGGTGCAACTTTAAAAAACACCAAGAAGATTTATGGTAGGTGCAGACCTTCTTTGAACCCGTGTGGTCCGTCTGTGTCAAAATGATCCATAAACGTTTACGAAGGTGTTAAAATACAACTCCTATTCCATACATTTGGGACACTGTGTAAAGCGTAAATAAAACATTTTTTTCGCGGCCCGATTTCCATCAAATCGTGTGCTCTGATTGGCTTGTGAGCGGTCCGGAATCCTTCGATCCGGACCCCGGTTTCAGGCCTTTTGGCGACTTGCTTGTTCATAACAACAAAAAAACATATAGTAGCAATTTTTTTTTTTTGGTCAACATTTATTTTTGCATTTCTCAGTATATTTACAACATGGATCGCCTAGATGAAGTTCTTTTTATTTTTGGAAAATTCTGAGCTGACATAGCTTGTCAAACAGGTTTTTGATGAGCTTGCAGCAGGTTTGTTGTATATGGAATCAATTTTGTGCCAAAATGTTTATACAATACTTTTGAAAAACAAAAACGACAAATCAAAATACAAAAAAAGAACAGTCAGTTTTTTTAGACTGGCAAACAAATTATTCGTGTAATCGTGCAAAATATCAGTCTGTTACTCTTCAGAAACCTTTTATTTTTGTTCCGCGTCTTTCTCAGTTTTGTTTGACGTAATTTATTTTGGTTGCGATTCCAGCTTTCTCGTTTGCGCTCCCTGACTTTTTGCTTGCAGTTTTGGCACAAACTTCACGTGTGGGTGGGCTGTCCAGGAACGCATTCCCATTGGGTAACTTGTGTTTGACTGACAGCTACGTTCAGCCATTCCCTACTCGGATTCTGGCGGACTGTTTGACGAGTGACCGATCCATTGACGGTAAACAAGGATCGAGTGGACTTCAGTGGCGACTATAATATTGAATTTACACTTTGTTGAATTAATTCAATATCGTAGTCGCCACTTTAGTCCACTTGATCCTTGTTTACCGTCAATGGATCGGATCGGTCACTCGTCAAACAGTCCGCCAGAATCCGAGTAGGGAATGGCTGAGTGTAGCTGTCAGTCAAACACAAGTTACCCAATGGGAATGCATTCCTGGACAGCCCACCCACACGTGAAGTTTGTGCCAAAACTGCAAGCAAAAAGTCAGGGAGCGCAAACGAGAAAGCTGGAATCGCAACCAAAATAAATTACGTCAAACAAAACTGAGAAAGACGCAGAACAAAAATAAAAGGTTTCTAAAGAGTAACAGACTGATATTTTGCACGATTACACGAATAATTTGTTTGCCAGTCTAAAAAAAATTGACTTTTTGTTCTTTTTTTGTATTTTGATTTGTCATTCTTGTTTGATATTTCAAAAGTATTGTATGAACATTTTGGCACAAAATTGATTCCATAGTTGTAAATATGGTTTCCCTTTCGGGCGCTCTCGTGTTCTGTTAGAATTTGGTAAAGAAAAAAAATGAATATTATTTACCAGCGTAAGGTCGGGCTGTATCGTGAAATATCGTGACCGAGGTCAGTATTTTCAAGACCTCGGTCACGGTGGGGTTTTTATTTTTATATATATATATATATAAAATTAGTGCTGTCAAAAATGTCGCGTTATTAATGCGTTAACTTGACTCAATTTTAACGGCGATAATTTTTTTATTGCTAGATTAATGCTCTGTGACATGATGTAGGTTTTTCATAAGCTTTTGAAACTGCCAGGAACTTGGAACAGAGACTTTGCTTAGAAAAACGATAGCAGCTAGACTGTAATGCCACGCCCCGCACAGCCAGAGTCCTCTGCCCTCCCCCCAAAGAACCAGCGCGCTAGCCCCGCACCTCGGGACGAAGAGCCACGGTGCTCGGCTTAGGTTTCGTTTTCCCATCGGCGGCTCCAGCCCCACTTTGCAGTGGCTGTGACAAGACGTGTTATGCTCTGCAATAAAAAAAAAAAACATTGGTACAACCAGTGTTAGAACTATGCCGATATTTTCGGGGGGGTCCCTTTTTTCCCTGGGGGGGGTGCTTGCGCTTGTCTCAGAGCGCGGATCTCCATCGCGCACTCACTTCGGATATGCAAATGCTTCCCGTTATACACGATTGCTATGTCAATAAACATCATTTTGCCAATATTTTAGAGACCCCCCAACATTTCCCAAATCATGTTTTCAAGGGATCTCATGTCTGTTTCAGGGGATCTCGGATCCCCCGAGTACCCCCGTAGTTCGAACGGTGAGCAAGCCCATTCACTTTTTATGCTGATAAGAGAATTACATGGTTTTTCATGTGACAAAAATGTGCGATTAAATTGCGATTAATCGCAAGTAAACTATGACAGTCGCGGCATTAATCGCGATTAAATATTTTAATCGCTTGACAGCACTAATATTTATTTATTTATATATATATATATATATATATATATATATATATATATATATACACACACACTTTTATTTGCAAATCTTGGATACCATATATTTCACTGAAAATCATACGAAGACAACAAATCAAATGTTGAAACTGAGAAATTGTTTTTTTTGAATAAGGTTTTTTTTTTTAAATTTGATGTCAGCAACACATTTCAAAAAAAGTTGGGTCAGGGGCATGTTTAGAGTTTACAAGATTTGCAAACTGTCATTGTTTGTTCTTTATATTTACGTTTTACACAGTGGCCCAAATTCACGGAATTGGGGCTGTAAATGGATATTTCCACGATGGAAGTCCAGTAGTCCAAAGTGCTTGGCTGAATGCGAGCTGGGAATACATCCCAAATGAGACACCAGTCTGTCACAGGGCACCATGCGCGCACGCACCATTCACACTCCGAGGAAACCCATAAACCAGTGAGGACACTGTGAAAACACTCAACTCCACCCAGAGGCTCGAAATCAGATTGAATCTGTAAATGTTTAGATCATTTAACTTGAGTATGAGAGAAAGTTTGTCACCATGAGTGCATTTATTTGCACTCGAACCCATTCACACACATCTGCCTTTGTCTATCGATGCAATACGTTTCTCTGTAATAATTCTCGCTCTATCTGTCCATCCGTTTAAAGTGTATGTAACGCCCCTAAACCCCACTTTTTTCCTTGTACAAAGCAATTATGTTGATTGACCATGTGTTTTCGAACCACAGCTGATCCAAACGGCCATAAATTAATGGAAAATCAATAAGATCAGCCGATTTTCATGGGATCTGCCGAGACTGCACCGGAAGATCCTGCAGGGGTGCGTGACGTCACACGTGTAACAGTCTAGGTACCAGTTTCGTTCATGTGCGCAGCAGTGGCTAGACCAGTCTCGATATGGAATCACGTTTTGGCGAGAATTCTGATAGTGATTGGGATTCTTATATCTCGGATGAAGGGGCAGATGGTTATCAAGGATATTCCGGAGTAAATGGTTATCTTTTCGAGCCCCCCAAGACAGGAAACTGGCAGTTCACTCACACTACGTTCACACTGCAAGGCTTAATGCTCAATTCCAATTTTTTTGTGAAATCCGATTTTTTGTGAGGTCGTTCACATTAACAAATATATGCGACTTGTATGTGATCCTCAGTATGAACGAAAAGCGACCTAAAAGTGTTCCGCATGCGCATTGCAGGATACGACGACGTCACACGCGGTGAGCATGGCCAGTGTTTACGGAAGTAACCTAAAGTTTCCTGTGTATGACAGTAGCCAGCATGGAGTACCTGGCGATGATGCAGTTGTTGTTGCGACGGAGCCAGAACATGCACAATAGCCTGATGTTAAGGAGGAGGTTGAGAAGGAAGAGGGCAAGGGTTTTGGCTCAGGCGTTCTGCGGGGTAGTGGGTGCGGAGTCGCATCGATGTCATGCGCCGTGTTATTGTAACTTTTTTTGAGAGGCCCGCCGCCTACTTCAGCGCAGAATAGTGACGTTTGTGGCTTGTCAATGACGTGTAAGTCGGATGAATGCGACCTGGCAGTTCAGACTGAAGTCGCATATGAAAAGATCGGATAGGAATCGGAATTAGGACCACATATCCAAACGGCCTGGGTCGGATTTGAAAAAATCGGATCGGTGTCGTTCATATTGTCAATAAAAGATCGGATGCAGGTCACATATGGGCGAAAAAATCGGATTTGAGTCACTTCAGCCTGCAGTGTGAACGTAGTGTCAGTTCACGACAGGCTTCCTCTGTAGCGTGTGCGAGATGGAGAGATGGATCGAGAGAGGGATGTGTAGAATGCGGTAGTTGCCTATCATGTTTTCCTGAACAGAACTAAAACCAAATTGAATATTGCAATCTGAGAGCATTTAACACGTTCCAGTTAATAATTGTGCGTGCACATTTTTTCTTTCTATTAAAGTGCATCAGATATGATGAGATCAGATGTCGCAAGTGTGTAAATGTTGCTGGTAAATCCTGCATCTCGTGCGGTGTGTGTGAGAGAGAGAGAGAGACAGATGATAATGGAATCGACGAACTGTCCAAACGTCATTTGGGTTTCTTTTTTGCTCCAGTAATTCCCATGTGGTCGTTCGGGTGGTGGTGAACACTTGACGAATCAGATTTATTATTAGTAGGCGACACGAAATCTGCCCGCTTTGTTTGTTTGCACAAACCTCACCCACTGTCGCTTTAGATTAGTGTCGTTCCTTGGAAATTCGTGAACCGAATGTCCTGTTGGATATGAATTTGAACATCCAAACACAACTCAGCGCTTTGACATGGTTATTTTTGTAACAATTTCAGCGAGTAAACAAGCACGGAGTCAGATGAACCGAAACGACCCAGATAACCAAGGTTCCACGCATGACGTCATGCGAAATTAGCCCTGAGGCAAGGCTGCCTTTTTCTGGGATCCGGAAGCCACGATTTATCAACAGTCTTGTGCTTGATGATGATGATGTATATTATTTTTCCCCCTGCTTTATTAATTCGTTTTGATTGTTCCTAATGATGTACATTGATTTTAAATCATTACAATAAGGCATTACATACACTTTAACATGAGTTTCCGTTGCTGACGAGTTGGTTTGACATTGCATGGTACAACCCCGATTCCAAAAAAAGTTGGGACAAAGTACAAATTGTAAATAAAAACGGAATGCAATGTGGAAGTTTCAAAATTCCATATTTTATTCAGAATAGAACATAGATGACATATCAAATGTTTAAACTGAGAAAATGTATCATTTAAAGAAAATCACCTAATTTTTCTAAATTTCATGACAACAACACGTCTCAAAGTTGGGACAAGGCCATGTTTAGCACTGTGAGACATCCCCTTTTCTCTTTACAACAGTCTGTAAACGTCTGGGGACTGAGGAGACAAGTTGCTCAAGTTTAGGGATAGGAATGTTAACCCATTCTTGTCTAATGTAGGATTCTAGCTGCTCAACTGTCTTAGGTCTTTTTTGTCGTATCTTCCGTTTTATGATGCGCCAAATGTTTTCTATGGGTGAAAGATCTGGACTGCAGGCTGGCCAGTTCAGTACCCGGACCCTTCTTCTACGCAGCCATGATGCTGTAATTGATGCAGTATGTGGTTTGGCATTGTCATGTTGGAAAATGCAAGGTCTTCCCTGAAAGAGACGTCGTCTGGATGGGAGCATATGTTGCTCTAGAACCTGGATATACCTTTCAGCATTGATGGTGTCTTTCCAGATGTGTAAGCTGCCCATGCCACACGCACTAATGCAACCCCATACCATCAGAGATGCAGGCTTCTGAACTGAGCGCTGATAACTACTTGGGTCGTCCTTCTCCTCTTTAGTCCGAATGACACGGCGTCCCTGATTTCCATAAAGAACTTCAAATTTTGATTTGTCTGACCACAGAACAGTTTTCCACTTTGCCACAGTCCATTTTAAATGAGCCTTGGCCCAGAGAAAACGTCTGCGCTTCCGGATCATGTTTAGATACGGCTTCTTCTTTGAACTATAGAGTTTTAGCTGGCAACGGCAGATGGCACGGTGAATTGTGTTCACAGATAATGTTCTCTGGAAATATTCCTGAGCCCATTTTGTGATTTCCAATACAGAAGCATGCCTGTATGTGATGCAGTGCCGTCTAAGGGCCCGAAGATCACGGTCACCCAGTATGGTTTTCCGGCCTCGACCCTTACGCACAGAGATTCTTCCAGATTCTCTGAATCTTTTGATGATATTATGCACTGTAGATGATGATATGTTCAAACTCTTTGCAATTTTACACTGTCAAACTCCTTTCTGATATTGCTCCACTATTTGTCGGCGCAGAATTAGGGGGATTGGTGATCCTCTTCCCATCTTTACTTCTGAGAGCCGCTGCCACTCCAAGATGCTCTTTTTATACCCAGTCATGTTAATGACCTATTGCCAATTGACCTAATGAGTTGCAATTTGGTCCTCCAGCTGTTCCTTTTTTGTACCTTTAACTTTTCCAGCCTCTTATTGCCCCTGTCCCAACTTTTTTGAGATGTGTTGCTGTCATGAAATTTCAAATGAGCCAATATTTGGCATGAAATTTCAAAACGTCTCACTTTTGACATTTGATATGTTGTCTATGTTCTATTGTGAATACAATATCAGTTTTTGAGATTTGTAAATTATTGCATTCCGTTTTTATTTACAATTTGTACTTTGTCCCAACTTTTTTGGAATCAGGGTTGTATGAACGTAGTTTCCTCCTCCACTTAATTCGATCATGGGCATCTGCAGCAGCGAGGCCACTCGATCTCCGGTCTTCAGTTAGCACCTCATCCCATGTTTTACGAGGCCTGTCCGGTTTCTTGTGCCCGTCCAGCTGGAAAACCGATATCCATATGGTTGTGTTGCTTAAAATTGAGATGAGAAAAGACGGACTAAGGCAAGCAGAATAGGAGGATTAACTCCACACGTGCTGGGTCTGTTCGCAGGTGTAGCAGTGTACACAGGCATGGAGACAAAAATGGCTCTCAACTACCAGGGCAAGTCTCAGAAGCGCTCAGCTGTAGAGAAGTAAGTGGATAAAGAAGGAATTAGCATGGCTGAACAGAGAGCAGGGTCTCAGCCGCTTTTACTTTGGTGTGCGTTTCGCTTAACAGGTCCATCAATGCTTTCCTGCTGGTCTATCTGTGCATCCTGATCAGTAAAGCAGTCGTGTGCACCACACTGAAGCACATTTGGCAGAACCACGAAGGATCCGACAGTGCCTGGTACAACCAGGAAACGCAGAAGGAGAAGACGACTCCTTTGGTAATCTCTCTCTTTCCTCTCCCTTATGTCCACTGTTGCCTATGTACAGGGCTTAATTTGAGCCGGAACAAGATCCGGAACTTCCGTCGTCGGATCCGGCAGCTATTTTCATTTCATTCGGTGTTCCGGCAGCTATTTAAATGGATCAGATCACCTCCGTGACCATCACAAAGGGAAAAAAAAATCAAACAATAAATAAGTAAATAAAATGTGTTTAGTGTTCGGTTTTGATTTTGATATCTGTTGTTGATTTCTCTCCTATGACATCCACAAAATCTATGTGAAAGGGGAAGGGGGGGGCATGGGGTGTATACTTCTGCTCAGTAGAACACCAGGTTTTTTGTAGCCGTTAGCTTGCGCTGTGGGGAAAAAATGGCAAAAAAACAAGAAAGCTTACTAAAATTTTTCAAAGTCCCAGGACAGCCGGATCCTAAACGACCTAAAATGGACGACGTTGGACACAGTGACACTGCACCAGCACCTGCTGCAAGTGTACCAGTCTCCAACTTGTTTTGTAAACCCTTTATTTCTTAACTGTTGCTTGAATTGATTGCACTTACGTTTGCTGGCACTGCTTTTAAACTTGAAATATGCTTGAAATCCTAGGCTATGCTTTTAAATCCCCTACTTAAATCCTTAAAATGAGTCATTTAACTCATGTCTTGTGTGATCTGATCTTCAATGGTGAAATAAACCGGTTGTGATATGAGTACAGTCTGTTATTTTAGAAGATAAATTTAATGTATAATTTAATATATATGGCTCTCACGAAAATGTATTTGAAAATATGTGGCTTTCATGGCTCTCTCAGCCAAAAGGTTCCCGACCCCTGCCTTAACGTATGTGTGGAGAGCGAGCGTGAACTTGAGTGCCTGTTTGGAGAACATTCTGAGCGTTGTCCATTGTTGTCTAGGATTTGATAACTGGTGCTGTTGCAATACATGTCATGCAATAGGCGTGTGTGCATAAAGTTATACACTAAGTAACTTTAAAAACGCACATTGATAAAACTTGCTGAATTCGTGCTGAGTTTATCTCAAGAAGAAAAGAAATATATCACAATGGAAAAATAACTTCGTTCCGCCCGAATAAGTTCCAAATCTGTGCTCAAATCAGAATTTAAGGGAGTTGTACTCAATAACGTACAATATGACTCGGGTAGTCAATGACATGGACAGGCTTTAATTTTCAAACAAATTTTGCATACACTGTACACACACAATCTTGCCTATAAATCCCCGGGGGAAATGATGGGAAAATGCCACGCCTAAGCCAAAATCAACATGAACAGGCCATCGGGATGTTGCGTGCCGGAAGTACACAGACAGAGGTCGCCTGGCACTTCGGTGTTCATCATTCAACCATTTCCCGTTTGAGTCAGCGTTACAGACAGACAGGGAGCACCAGGGATCGTCCACGCCCTGGTCAGCCTCGAGTCACGACGCCAGTTCAGGATCAGCACATCAGGCTAGCTCACCTCCGTGACAGATTCCTGACACCCTCAGTCACTGCTGCTGAGACCCCTGGACGACACAGACCCAGAATCTCCAGCATGACGGTCCGAACATGGACCAACCGTCACTTTGAATTTTTTTATTGTGAATTAATTCTTGAGTTTGACAATAAATGTCCTTTATCGATGTTTCAAGATGTGTGTGCATTACATACAATATCATAAATTTCAAATATATGCATGGATCTAAAGTGATATCGTGTTGAATTCCATTGTGCGTTTTTAAAGTTACTTAGTATAGTAAACCACCCCCCGCCTTTTTTTTTTTTTTTTTTGTCGCCGGACCCACCCACCTCCTGCGTTCCGGGACCTCCCACTTCACAAATTAAGCACTGCCTATGTAGGTTTCTCGGAAAATTATTCTTCCTTTTCTGTTTTTTTTTTTGTAGTATCTGAAGATGTTTACAGACTTCCTGTCCTTCATGGTGCTCTTCAACTTCATCATCCCTGTATCCATGTACGTCACTGTGGAGATGCAGAAGTTCCTGGGTTCCATCTTTATCACCTGGGATAAGGATTTCTTTGACCCAGAGATTCAGGAGGGGGCGCTGGTTAATACCTCTGATCTTAATGAGGAGCTCGGTCAGGTGAGAATTTCAAAAGGCTCAAGGTCTTAGGGCCTCTGCATGCTCTTGCGACAAGGCTTTCGCAGATAGCTTTTCGCAGACAGTTGTAATTTATCGTTGAGCGGGGAGTAATAGGCATGCGCGATGTTATTCACTGCCACAACGCAAGGGGTCGCGAAATCGCTAGGAGTAGTTGGTGGGTGTGGTTAGTGGAGTGTTTATCCTCCGGTTACTTATAATGACTAGAACTGGAGTCGTATAGATGTCCGTACTTCCTCGATCAACCGCTCTTCATGCTGCTCCATCTTCGCTCATGTTTTTAAAAATGCCGGTCGTGAAAACAAACCAAACCGGGAAAGTAGGGAAGCGGAAGTGCGTGTACAGCGGATGTAGAGTGGACCAATCAGAGCCCTCTTGTCTGCGACACTGTCTGCGAGGCTTCTGCGGTGGTCACAATTTTTGGGAGGTGTGCGCAGAGCGTCTGCGAAGGTGGGGGGGGGGGCTACGCAGACGCTATCTGCGATGCCATCTGCGAGGACTGCGTTGTCAGCATAAATTGGCCTTTAGACCAACACCCCTCCCCACCACACAGTGTGTGTGACGGGGTGTAATATGTGACCAACAGTTTAAATCATTTTAACCAGTGTTGTATAAAGTACTGGGAAATCACACTCAAGTAAAAGTATTGGTACCCTTCCAAAAAATGCCTTTGGTAAAAGTCAAAGTCACTGACTGAAATGTTACTTGAGTTAAAGTCTTAAAGTATCTGACATTTCTTGGACTTCAGTATGACAAGTAATGCAAAAATAAATGTACTCAAGTAATGTAATTAAAAGTACACGTAAAAGTAAACAAGCAAAGGCAATCTGAATTTGTAATATTTTTTATATTTTGGTAAACTGAAGGTAATTTGTCACCAATGGTTCATGACCAGCAATTACACTGCTGAAAATAGAGGTGCACACACAACCATTATAAACAAGAAAAAAATAAATTTGGGGAAAAATGAAGCTGCCTATCTGGCATCTGAAGATGGAGACCACAGTTTTGACACAGTAGCTGCTGTCTCCGTCTCCTCTTCCATCAGGGCTGCTGATTGCGAAGCTAGCTTTCTGCTTACTGCGTGAAGCCAACAGGTGCAGCCTACTGGTTGTCATGCGCAAGTGGTGAACAAGCCCAGGCACGTCCTGACTTCGTTGCAGTCAGTGGGGTTAAAACACTTTTTTTTTTTTTTTTTTTCCTTTTTTTTGTAAAGAGTAACGAAACGGCTCTTTGAAAATGTATCGGAATAAAAGTATGCAATTAAGTTAAAAAATATAGTGACGTAAAAGTGAAAGTTCTCAAATTTTTTGAGAACTCAAGTAAAGTCCAAAATCTCCCAAAATGTACTTAAGTACAGTAGTGAAGTATTTTTACTTCGTTACTATACAACACTGATTTTAACCCTTTACTTATGGTAATGAAGTGCACGCTGTTTGTTCCCTAATACACAGTCCCGCCTTGTGTCCGAAATCACTCGCTATATAGACCCTTTTCACTCACGTGACCTTCGTAAATGCGACCGCCATTTTGGACATGAAGAAATAACGGTTTATGGCACAGACCCTTTCGGTTCTCGCTCATCTAGCTGCTGCAATGACTGCTTAAGGCCTCTGCATGCTCTTGCGACAAGGCTTTTGCAGATAGCTTTTCGCAGACAGTTGTAATTTATTGTTGAGCGGGGAGTAATAGGCGTGCGTGATGTTATTCACCGGCACAACGCAAGGGGGCGTGAAGTCGCTAGGAGTAGTTGGTGGGTGTGGTTAGTGGAGTGTTTATCCTCCGGTTACTTATAATGACTAGAACTTTTTTTTTTAATAATGACTAGAACTGGAGTCGTATAGATGTACGTACTTCCTCAGTCAACCGCTCTTCATGCTGCTCCATCTTCGCTCGTGTTTTTAAAAATGGCGGTCGTGAAAACAAACCAAACCGGGAAAGTAGGGAAGCGGAAGTGCGTGTACAGCGGATGTAGAGTGGACCAATCAGAGCCCTCTTGTCTGCGGCGCTGTCTGCGAGGCTTCTGCGGTGGTCACAATTTTTGGGAGGTGCGCGCAGAGCGTCTGCGAAGGTGGGGGGGGTTACGCAGGCACTGTCTGCGACGCTATCTGCGAGGACTGGGTTGTCAGCATAAATTGGCCTTTAGACTGCAACAATAATACCTAACACACATTTAAGTATCCGTCGTAAAGACATGAAACTCGTCGAGTGCCGAGTGTGTTCATTGATAAGCTAACACAATCTAAAAGTAGACATACCATCACACTGCCCTGGTGCTGTGTACAGTTTACCTTCTATGGTTTGTGCACTCACTATTTGCCATTACTTTCTCCAACCCAGTGTTTGAACTATGCCGATATTTTCGGGGGGTCCCTTTTTTCCCTGGGGGGTGTGTGCTTGCGCTTGTCTCAGAGTGCGGATCTCCAAACATACGAGAAGCCTATCTTACGCACATATCACGCGGACTCCACACACGCATCGCGTCTGTAGTCATAACTCATCAGGGGAAATCGTGTCCGCATTGGCATGTTCAAAAAACAACCTCGCGTCAACAATGATACCACACGCAAGAAGAAAAAAAAACAGTCAGGCTACTCAACACATCTGATCCACAGCAGCACCAAAGCATCACTGGAAATCATGTCAACAAACAAATGGCACCACAAACATGAACGAATCGGTCAGGCTACCGATTCCAAACCCACAGCAGACAAATAATTAAATGCATCTTACCTTAAAGCAGAATCGACCACAAAGGAAGTCTGTTGGCACACTTCCTTTCTACTAGTTTGTGTCCCCAACCTGGCAGCAGCAGTCGTTGTCATATCGGTTTATTTTATCTTTGATGTAAACACAACACTTCGGATATGCAAATGCTTCCCGTTACACACGATTGCTGTCAATAAACATCATTTTGCCAATATTTTAGAGACCATCCATCTTCTCCGTCGGTCAGCATCTGTCGGGATCCGATAAAATGATAAATCTTGCCTTGTGTGTTGATGGTTACTACATCCAGGTGCACAACAATATAATGGCATGATGGAAGTCTTGCTGAAAGTAAAAAAACTTTCTTTGATGGCTATATTCCTTTCGATGCTTCGCCGTCATTCCTCAATGTTGGCTGTGGTAGACTACTGGTAGTTCATGTCCAAAATGGCGGCCGCGTTTGTCATGACGTCACGTGGGAAGGGTCTATAGCAAGGTCGCCATTTTGTAGTGCTGTCCGAATGGATAGTGAGCATTATTCCACCCTATATAGTGCACTCAAAGTATCCCACAATGCATCATGAAAAGTAGTGTACAATAGGGTTGCCACCATTCAGAAATGAAAATAAGGGACGCCCACCACGGCTCCTTGGGGCCATGACCACCACGGGCACGACTCCCATGGGGTGGGGTGCCCGCAGCAGTGGTACGTTTCATTTTGTAGGTGTTTTTAGTAAAGGGGTGATCAAGAAAGCAGTTACTCATACTTGAAGCTTGAAATGCTTTATTGCCAGTGCTGTAAAAATGTATAATGTACAAGTGGGCAACAATGAACTTTTAAAATATAATCTAAATATATTGAGAACGTTATCACTGTAAATGTAAGTGCATAACTGTTCTTGGTGTAGGGACTCTCTTTGTGAACCGTGGGGACATTTTTACTTAAAGAGGAAAAAAAAGAACAAAAAACAACAAACGTATGTCTGTTTACAGTTTGCTCTGTAGTCGTCTCCACTCACGCTGTCCAGCCAAGGATGTGCCTCTTCCCACTCACGTCTGTATTTTTGTAAGCGTTTACGCTTTCGAGGACGTGGTGGAGTCCCGGGTGCAGCAGACATTTTTAAAAGGCCCGGGTTTTTTGAGCAGCTCCGGTGTGTATTGTCTGTTTCTAGGCAACCGTGACAACGCCACACGCAGTGACGCAGGCAGCCAGGCACAGACGCACAGAGCGTGACACAAAGTGGAGGGGTTTGTGTCCTGGGTAGATCCCGCAACGGAGTATTTCCTGTTTTATTTTGTTCATGATTGTTAGATTTAGTGTTATGTGAGACAGACATGCGTATTGGACATTTATGAAAATACGGAACAAATCGCGTCCCGTATCGGTTCAATACGGGACACACGATTTAATTGCCAAATAAAGGACGATTCCGTATTTTACGGGACGGGTGGCAACCCTAGTGTACAGCCAGTGGTCACTAACCAAGCAATATATTGCTGGGTTTCATATGACGTCACATCCGCCTCATTAGTTATTCAAACGCTGTCGGGAACGCCAAGCCTGGAAAGCAACAGGTCCATGAACTCGCACTTATTTTTGAACAGTCACCATCTCTGCAGGCCGTCCTTCTCTCATGCCTCTCTTCAGGACTCATTAACCACAAGACTGCCTCAAGGTTACAGCTCCACACACACACTTTACTCAGAAAGGCGACTAAACCTGGAGGTTTTTCAAGAGATTATTAAGAGAACACAAACCGCAAAAACCATTGTATTGCTGGGTTTCACGTGACGTCACATCCGCCTCATTAGTCATTCAAAACTTTAGCTGGTGGTCTACCAAAGCTCAGTTAACGAAGCGTTTGTACGGAGAAGGTCCATTGCTCGAGTGAAAAATGCCTTACGCTCGTGTTATTTTAGGTTGTTCGAATTGATCAAACCGTAAAACTAATAACTTTCTTCAGGGTTCCCTGTGAACTAATAAAAAAGTGAACGAACACAGGATTTCACAAAAAGACGTCGAGAAAGGTGGCTTTCGAACCCGTCGCTGAAATCGAAGGGAGCCGAGTCGGAGCATGCTCGAGTTTGCAGTGATCACTTCATGAAAGGTTTGTTTTTCCCTCTCAGCTACGGCCTTGGTGTTTTCCAAGTACTTTTCTTGCTGTGTGTCGTTATTTTACGGTACTTTTTTTTTTTTTAGTCAGGCGCTAAAGTCCCCAGCTGTTTCTTTGTTTCCTCCTCACAAAGTCCATATGCGTGAAGATCGCAACAAAATTCTTCCCCAGCCGTACAGTTACAATGCGCCGTGATCACTTCTCCGTCTTGTTTAACCAAGATCCAGGTCTTTAACCTCCTAAGACCCAAGCTGTTTTTTTTACATTCATTTTTTATTTCTTTTTGCTATTTGGGCTTATTAGAACCTGATTAGAATAAAAACTAAGCATCATCTTTGATAAGATGTACTTTTTGAGAAAAAGTATGTCCACATATGTGGATTCTTGTTCTGAATTTCTAAAAAGTGCTGTCCACGCATGTGACCGCTAAGCCCTAGGAGGTTAAAGGGGTTTCTGATGATCTTTGTGAATGATTTACCTGAGAGAAAAGCGCAAACACAAGTGAGAAGTGAGCAAACTGTTTGTTTACACTTGAACTTGCAGCACTTCGTTGTAAAGATGCGAATGAAAAGTTTAAACCCACTTACACAGGCAAAAACAATCCAGGATTCATTCGGCAGTGACTTGATACCGAGGTCCTTTACCCAGCCACATGCACACACAAAAAAAAAAAAGTTGTAAGCCTCTATATTCTTCCACGCGTTCATCTGTTTTGCGGTGTAGAAGGACGTCTGTAACACCAGATAGTTCGAGATGTCGGGGAACTCGACTGAAGGGTCGTTTTCGAGATCGTATGCCAAATCCTTCTTTCCCAGACTGTAGGGGTCGATTCCATTGCACATAGCAATCTTCTGAATATATCTAAAGTGAGCAGCGGCTTCTAGATTATGAGCGTACTCTGATAAGTTATCGCTAGTTGTTTGCGCTACGGCAGCCGTTTAGACCACCAGCTATTTCACTTCCGGTAAAACCGCGAAGAAAAGTCATGTGACTGAAACCCATCTTTCGTTGTGGTCGTGCTGAAAAAAAAAAGTTGGGGTGAATGGACGGAGGAAGAAACACATTATAAACAGACGTTCAAGTACAATTAAAAATACTAAGAGAATAGAAAATAAGCTAACATAGAATAAGACAGATAAAATATAAGAATAGAAGTTCCAGTGCAGAGTGAGGAATTAATCAAAAGCCTCGAATTTGATTGAATAAAGGGCAGCGGGGGCGGCACGGTGGTGTAGTGGTTAGCGCTGTCGCCTCACAGCAAGAAGGTACGGGTTCGAGCCCCGTTCCCGGCGAGGGCCTTTCTGTGCGGAGTTTGCATGTTCTCCCCGTGTCCGCGTGGGTTTCCTCCGGGTGCTCCGGTTTCCCCCACAGTCCAAAGACATGCAGGTTAGGTTAACTGGTGACTCTAAATTGACCGTAGGTGTGAATGTGAGTGTGAATGGTTGTCTGTGTCTATGTGTCAGCCCTGTGATGACCTGGCGACTTGTCCAGGGTGTACCCCGCCTTTCGCCCGTAGTCAGCTGGGATAGGCTCCAGCTTGCCTGCGACCCTGTAGAACAGGATAAAGCGGCTACAGATAATGAGATGAGATGAAAGGGCAGCGGCAATGAAGAAAGGATTCAGCCTTCATTTAAAAGAACTGAAAGATGCAGCAGACACGAAGTACTTTTTGTATTTTTTTAATGTGGGAAATACACTTAGTATAATATGGATTTATTATTTTGAAACCCACCAGCCGACTGATCTGGCACGTTTTGTGTGACAGTAATGATGTAAATAACGGCGCGGCAGAGTAGTGTCCAAAAGCGTTTTCTTCATTTTATCAATGAGCTCACTATATGGTCCTCTATATAGTAATTCCCTAGATAGTGAGTAGGGAGTAGTGATTTCAGACACAGGGCCAGTGTCAGTTCTGTGTTTTTTATGTTAATGAATGAGTTAATTAAAATTTTGATTTACAGTGGTGCTTGAAAGTTTGTGAACCCTTTAGAATTTTCTATATTTCTGCATAAATATGACCTAAAACATCATCAGATTTTCACACAAGTCCTAAAAGTAGATAAAGAGAACCCAGTTAAACAAATGAGACAAAAATATTATACTTGGTCATTTATTTATTGAGGAAAATGATCCAATATTACATATCTGTGAGTGGCAAAAGTATGTGAACCTTTGCTTTCAGTATCTGGTGTGACCCCCTTGTGCAGCAATAACTGCAACTAAACGTTTCCGGTAACTGTTGATCAGTCCTGCACACCGGCTTGGAGGAATTTTAGCCCATTCCTTCATACAGAACAGCTTCAACTCTGGGATGTTGGTGGGTTTCCTCACATGAACTGCTCACTTCAGGTCCTTCCACAACATTTCGATTGGATTAAGGTCAGGACTTTGACTTGGCCATTCCAAAACATAAACTTTATTCTTCTTTAACCATTCTTTGGTAGAACGACTTGTGTGCTTAGGGTCGTTGTCTTGCTGCATGACCCACCTTCTCTTGACATTCAGTTCATGG